>NW_017307158.1:289012-313643 GCF_000935625.1 Nanorana parkeri | reverse complement strand
CAGAACGGTTGTTGAGTCCCCGCTACTTATACAAGTTAATATCTGCAATTGCAATGGTGCACATTAGATTTATAGCCTTTGTGGCTATTGATTATTATATTTAAATAAAACATTGTGTCAGATTTCACCCAATATTATAGCTTGGTCTGCCTCCTTATACATTACTTGTTCAATTTATTGTTCCCCAGGCTCTGAAAAAAAGGGTTTCATTTCATACATTTTCAGCACCAATAAACTGTACAAATGGATTTCCTTTAGATGTATTAAGCCCTAATAACTATTAGAAGTTAGTTAATGTTGGTGCAACAGCTTTTAAACCTAAATCCAATTGCAATTTGTTTCTGTAAAGTCTAGCTTTCCTCCCTATTGCTGAACACTTACTGTATTCCTATCCTATTTTAAACACATATACAAGTACAGATATATGGGGACCATAGTTGCCAGACATACATAAATACACAAAAGAAAGGTTTCAAAAACCATAAAATGGAACTTACAGGGCTGTATTTTTGAAAAGAATCTGCAGTTTTCTGCCACAGCACAGAACTGTTGTCCACAGAGCGCTGTGTGTTGTTGGAGATACTTTGTATAAAAGTGTCATCGGCACTTTTTTGCCTCTTAAGTGTAGAGAAGAATAAGTTACTACTTGCTCGCCTTTTGAATCTCCGAGATCCTGGTGAATTGACAAGAGACGATACCATTTCTGATGACTGAACATTTCGATGGGAACCATTTTGATTTTCAATTCTATATATATCTTCAAATGCTGTAGCTCTTTTTCTTACAGGGCTGTATACTACAGGTAAAGAAGAAAATGAATGGCATCTAACAAGAGGACCTTCCACCTTTAAAAACTGCCTTGTAAGTTCAGGTTGACAAGAAGCAGCCACCTCAGCATTTTTCAAACCTTTATGGCAAGTGGCTCCATCAATTTCCACAGCGTTTTGGCAGGTAAAAGTGTTGTTCAAAAATGTATTGTTGGGATCAATTCTACGTTGTAACATGACACTGTGTTTTCCAGGACTTGTTTTAGGTGGGGTACCTGACATCTTTGGAAACCATTTAAAATTTTCTTGAAAAGAGGAATTGACATCATGAGTTTCTGACCGTTTTTTGTGTGTAAAGGTCTGCCTATTCGGTTTGTTGATGTAAAAAGAATCAGTCTTAATTCTTTCCACTTGGTTCTGCATGGTAACAGATTTGCATGAAGTAGTAGCTTTACTTACCATATTGGAGCTTAATGCAATGGCATTTTTTCTGGGGCTCTGTAATACAGGGATTGCGGAAAATGAATGTGTCACTTCTGAAAGCTGACCAATATTGTTGTGGTAAGAGGAGGAATTTGCATCATCAGTTTCTATTGGGCTTTGGCAAGTGAATGTTTCTTCTAGGATTATGGTCCTGTCATCAACAGTACTACAAGCCACCTTAGACTTGGCATTAGGGCTGTAAATTAAAGGAAACAAAGAACAGACATTTCTTTTGACTGGAGTATACTTCATGACAGAAAGCTGCCTGTTTTGGTCCTTCATGCAAGAACCACTCTCATGAGTATCCACTTTGTTTTGTTTGGTAAAAACATTGTCCAAGGTTATGAAAGTACAATCCTTACTGGAGTCTACAGTGAACGTTTTATTTCCGGGACTGTGTACTGCAGACACCATAAAACGGGATTTTTTAAAATGCTTACTTCGGCACACTGTGTTTGTGTACCTTGAGCATCCCTTAGTAGTTTTATATTCCCTGGAAGGTCTGTAAAACATTTGTTTTGTGGATAATTTTTTGTGAGCATTCCAAATTATTCGTTTATAGTACTGGACAATATTGTCAGCCACACGCTTTTTCCATGGCAATTCCCATAGCCGTCTGATGCATTCTACCATATCTGGGTAATAGTAAGCAAGATCGGTGTCTGGTGCGTAAGCAGCATCCCTGCCACATTGGAGCCCACTCACATCTGGTTGGTAGTCATTATAAGAAAGTTCTCTAGTGTCTTCAAAAGAACAGTCCTTGCGGTGTCTCTTAATAAAGGACTTTCTCTGCATTGAAACTGAGGTGTCAAGTGGAGAGACAAAAAATGTTATGTTGCCAATATTTGAACCAGAATATGGCATCAATGATTGAGTGTGGCCTATAAACAAAAAACAATAATGACACATTAATTTGCACGCAAGACAGACTTCTAGATATTTGTGTAGGAAACAAAAAATTTGCATTTCACTTGACACATATATACATTATACACTCCTCGAAGCATGCCGTCAGGTGCAATTAGCTTGCAGTTGAGATTAGTTTAAGATGCTTTTGTGGTCCCTTCGTTGGTGTTTCAAGGTGCAATCCTGAGCTGCTACTAATGCTACTTTTACTTTCTGATAACTTCAATCTGGAGAAGGGCTGTTTTGACATAACCAAAAGAATGAGCAAAGATCTTCAGGTTTGTTCTTACAAGAGCAAACCTGAAGAGTTCATCTGTTTCCCCAGATAAGCCTCTCTAGAAAGGGGGTATCAGAAGAACAATTATTCTTAGTCTGTATGCTCTAAACAGATTATAACAATGTAAATCTACTGTAGTTATTGACTAGAGTTGGCCTCAGACTTTAGAGGGTAGTTGGCGTATATCCTACATGCTTGGATCATATTTAAGCATGTTGATGCCAAATGGAGGTGATGGAGGCAGTGCAGCTACACAGTTCCAGAGCTGGTTTATTTTAAAAACCAACAGTGAAATTATCCACTATGGAGACTTTTTCTACAGCTGTAAGCAAAAAGAAAAGACACCAGAATAGCAGGGCATGAACACAGACTGCTAAATGACTGAGGAGAGGAACACTCCCACCTCCCCCTAATACTATAAGAGATGTAAAGCCTTAAAGTTTACATAGGCCTTTATCAACCATTTAGGCAGTGCTGTGCTTTCATGCATGCTTTATGTAAGAGATAGTTATGAAATAAAGATATTCATTCATACAATATAAAACAAAAAGTTTAAACAGCATACAAAACAATAGTACATTTTTGTTCACTAATTATGAGAAACATTTCAATGGAATGGACTACACTGCTAAGACATACAAAAAATAGGAATAGGACCCATCAACCAAGCTTGGAAAAATGCAACCAAATACTGAATTACTGCCCATCTCCTGCAAATGTCTTACCAAGATAATCATCAAGCCTAATAAAGGTTTTTGTAGTTGTGCAGAGCACTACTAAAACAAATAAAACCACTAACTTGTTGGAAAGCTAAACAAACTAAGCTGTACCAAATAACACTTTATTTTTGTGCTTTGCCAGCCCCAGTGTAAAAAATACTGTCTGTATAGCCATAGACATGCCAACCTCCCGCTCCCCCAGCCAGACCTAGATCGATCAAATGCAAACATTGCACGGAATGATCCAGGTGGGTGGTGTGCTTGTTTGTACTTTGAGGAAGAAAACTTCAATGAGCTCTGGAAGGCACTACAGGGGTACATTTAAAGAACATATATGCCAACAGCATATTTCCTCAGCTTTTCTTTACAACTTTTTGTTTTATTCCTTTTTACTTTGTTTTTCCCAAAAGGTTTTCTCAAAACATAAATGCTAGAAAACATACATATGAGGTGCGTACATACACACACAAAGTAATTTTGAAAGGCAATTTCCTACACCTTATCTGTAAAAAATCCCAACCTCCATTTTGGAGAATAGATCAGAAAAAAAATGTGCAAAACAATTGACTTTATATTAGAGATAACCAAAGTGTGTTGAAGAATATTAAAAACAAAACAGAAAAAAAGTACAAAATATTATTTTTTTATACCATCTGGAAAGCAAGCTTCTTTGGTCCTTGCAGAAAGTTCGATGAATGAGGACAGATTTCCAGTTGTATAGCTATGCT
The DNA here is from genome assembly GCF_000935625.1 of Nanorana parkeri. Taxonomy (NCBI): domain Eukaryota; kingdom Metazoa; phylum Chordata; class Amphibia; order Anura; family Dicroglossidae; genus Nanorana; species Nanorana parkeri. The sequence continues at coordinate 309,763 of NW_017307158.1, read as the reverse complement.
AAAGAAACCACAAAAGGGAATAAGTTAGTGTGTTGCTGTTAAATCTACAAAATGTTTCACTCTAAAAAGAAAAAAAAGCACAGAAGCTTAAAACTTGTTTTCAGTCTGAAAAAAAAAACCAGTAAAACGATTTTACAAAGGAAAGTATCTGATTTAATCAAAACAATAATAAATCCAACTTGGGTATTTGGCTTGAGGCAACTATTACTTGCCGATACATAGTATTTGAGGTTGAATAAGGACACAGGTCCATCAAGTTTAACATTTGTGTATCTGTGTGTTATTGTGCACGTGCGTGCGTGTAGGGTCTTGTATTTAAGAGTACCTGTACCCCTGTATGTTACAGTCTCTGAGGAAGGTATCTAAATGCTTTTTGAATGATTCAATACTCTCAGCTGATACCACTGCTTGTGGCAGAGTTCCAAAATGTAACAGCTCTAACTGGAAAAAAAAAGCCCCTACTCCCTTTGTGGTAAAATCTTTTCTCCACCAATTTTAGGTGGTGGCCTCTAGTCTTTGTTACAGAGTTTACTGTAAAACGTTTATTGCTGATGTTGCCATCAATAGTGGTACTACTGTAAGCTCTCAGATGCTATAAACAATGCCAACCTCAGGTAATCTGGTCCTAATGGTACATCTCACCCTCCAGAATAATCCACAAACAAAGTTCTACCTCCTAAAACTTTATTGCCCATAGACAACTTCATTCTGCCAGATACAGGCTCCTCCCTGATTCATTTCACACTGGTATAGAACTTAATCACAGAGAAGGAGGTTGTCTGAAGACAATAAAGTTTGATAAAGTGAAACATCAGAGTTTAGCCTACATCATCTGTTTGTGATAACTTCTGCTGTGTTAAGTTTTCAAACACAATGTTTAACCTTGCTTCTGTCAAATTCATTTGGTAACCAGACTGCATAGAAAACTTTGGGGCCAATATAAAAAAAAGTGTTTTGTGGTGATTTTTCTGTTGCCTATAGCAAACTATCAGCTTCCAACATACTTTGCCGTGGTTCAGGAATTTAAAATGAAGGAAAGATTCTGACAAAAAAAGTTAACCATCGGGTACACCTGCAAAAGCCTCCTAGTCCCAGCCGCTGCAGTGGAAAAGATGGGAGGAGGAGACGGTGGGCTTGTCATGTCAGAAACAAAGCAACATGAATGCAAAACAAAAATATTTACCTTACAATGTTCCAGCTCTGCCTGATGAAAGCCATCACTTTTAGACTGCTCTCCTGAGAATAAAAGGAAAGGTCAAAACCTGACCTATATGCACCCATTTGTTTTTAAATCAAAATAAAACATTTTATTTCTTATAATGTGCATTATGGAATTTGTAATACTAGTGACTGGTTGAAGAATATACACAAATCCACATTACAGCGTGAACTTTTTATATCTGCATTCTCTGCAGCAAAATTCTAAACACTGAGATACTGGTCTAATGCGATATAGTAGATTGTCAGATAGGTGGAGAGTCTAAACCGTGTAGCACCTCCCTAACTGTCTCGATGTTGCAAAGTATCCCTAATCCCTAACCCTTCCCCGCCTTACCTTTAAAAGCTTTGGGCAGATTTTTTTTTCATTTGAGGAGGAAAGAACGGGCCTTATCTTTGCTATATGGTTTTTTTTCTTTAAGATGCCGCAAGCTTATCTGATCCCCAATTAAATCACAAAATGCTACTTTTAACTGTGCTTGAGGCAGCATTTCATGCGAGGGAGACCAAGCTGGCACAGAGTGACTGGTCTCCTCAAGGCTCCCGACTAGCTCTGCAGGAACCATCTACATGATGTAGTGTGGCCTGCTGACGACGACTCCCTGCACTGCTGAAAGAGTAATACACGGCAAAACGAACATCCCCCAGGCTGCAAAGAAGATTTTCTTCTGACAGGACCAAGATAAGAAGAAGAAATAAAAATAGGAGGTTCTATAAGGAGGTGGAGGGAGGGTTAGCCTAAAAATTAAGACTTGCCTGGAGATGGGCTTTAAAATGAACCCTTAACCCTCTTAACCACTAAAATAAGACATTAAATATCCCTTTGTTCTGTATATTCACCACATCCTCTGCTAGCAGCAGTCCCAAAGCACTTGTGCTGAAAACTGCACACTGAAAGACACCAGCAGCAAGGATTACTGGTGGTCGTTTATAATCGAAAACAATAAGGTTGAGATTCTAAAGGAAATGAGAATCGTTGCTCAGTAAAATGAGGGAATTCAAAGTGAATACAGCTACAATTTGTGGATGGAGATACTTTTCTTTAGCAAATCAGCCTTACTGCATCCTTTCTAAAATGAATCAAGTACTCTATTGATCCTGTTAATCGGTTGATTATAGGAAACTAATCCATAAATTAGAAGTCCTCTGCCTAACAAGGCATCCCAATATACTTATTTGAATATTATAAGAAGTCCTCTGCCTAAAATAAAGCTCCTCAATATACTTATTTTCAAGGCTTGAATCATTTTAGCGTGTCTGAAGCATGACTGCACTATAGCCCTTCAATTTATGTTAAAATTTTTTGGGGACAGATAGAGCTTTCTTTTGGTGGTATTTAATCACCACTGGGGTTTTTATTATTTACTATATAATGAACAAAGTACCGTAAATTTAGAATTATTTTTTTCCCCTACGTTATGTTAAACATTTATTCTTACCCATATTTTTGGTAAAATATAAAAGACGGGGTCATGTTGGGTAAATAGACACCAAACATGTCAAACTTGAAAATTGTGTGCGCCCGCAAAAAAATACCATACCCAAAATTGGCCCTAGGCAACGCTTTAAAAGCTTTTACTGCTCATCAGTTTAGCGTTATCAGTGATTAACGGCCCTAAAATTATTGCCCTCACTCGGACTTTCACTGTGATATGTAACATGTGTGGCGCAATCACCATTTTCACACGAGGCGCACCCGACACATGTTTGTGTGTGTATGTGGGGGCAGGGGACTTTTAAAAAAATGTTGTGTTTTTTTTAATATTTGACTATATATATATATATATTTTCACTTAACTTTATTGCCATCACATAGGGTGCTAAGACGCCTCCTATGTGATAGCCAATTTACACAGACAGGTCCCCAGACATCAGGGGTCTCTAGGACCCCTGTCACCTAGGGACCCCCAAAGAAGCTGATGAAGCAGAGATCTGCTTCACCAGCTTCTCTAGCTACAGAAGTTGGAGAATGACAGCTGAATGCAGAACATTGTACAAGTGATCGAGTGGCTCTACAGCTGCCAGACCGGTTGTATGTAAACAGCCATCCAAGAAGCTCCCGTCCCGCTGTTTAATTACAACAGCCGGCAAGCTACTCGTCAGCATCCGGCGTCCTCTCGTCACAGACGAGAGAATTTTCAAGCCCTGCTTATTTTACAATAAGGAAATATTAATCCGTATAATATGTTTTAACAGAATAAAAAATAATAATTGTCAACTGTATGCTGTGTAATATGCAGAGGCTAATTTAATATTACCCCAAGAATGAAAACGGAGCTCTCCATGCATCAAACACAATGATACTTATAGGTGTAAGCCAAAGCCATTCAGATAATATGATTGATTGTCCAAACTAAGGACTTTTCAAATTTTGGACCCCTATGCATGAATGTGCAGTTACTCCACCAACACAAATGTCTGTTCCAATACTGTTTTGCAATCCCCCAAAATTGCTATTTCCAGAACAATATATTCCAAAATGGAACCCTTAGTGCCCTAAAACATAAGTTGGGGTTCTAATTTATGGATATAAGCCTTTGACCAAGGCAATGCTGAAAATTAATTGTGCCACAGGTGTAACAAACTGCTGTTATCTTGGGGTTCCCGTACATGGGTTCTGGACTGAGTATAGGATTATTATAAACCTTAACCTGTAAATTAACTTCACTTAATTACCATTCTGTGTTTGACAATAAGTTGCTGAAGTGATAATATAAGACCAACCATTTTTAACAGAAATACAGCATGTAACAGTGGAGAACAGATAACCACATTGCAAAGTATAAGAGTGGCAATAGGAGAGGAGAGTGACTATGCCTCCATGGTCGACTGTCCTCTGAAAATGGTTAGCGGTTTGACACGTTAACCACTCTATGATTAAAATAAAAGTTAACGTAGAACTGAAGCCAAAACAATTTTTGTTTTTCAGATTGATCAAGGGAAGGTTATTCATCTTTTTTTTTTTTTTAGCCCTCTGTGTGCCATTGGGGAGATTTCCTTCACTTCCTGTTCAATAGCGCAACAGAAAGTGAGAGGAAATCCCTCCAAAGAGAGGCAATTCCTTGGTAGTCAGCAGGGTCACCAGAACTAGTGTACCCATTGGAAGATTTTTGTGTTTTGGCTTCAGTTGCACTCTAGCATATGGGTTGCATGTTCTCATTTTTGCTAAGCCATATTTGGGAAACATTTCTGCTGTTTATACACAAACTCACCAAAATAGGGATACTATATAAAGCATTCACTTAGCAGAAAGAAATTTTACACTTAAAACACCTTACCAATTATAAATGTCCTACTTAAATTGCCATCTGATCTCTACAAAAATAAAAAAAACAACAAGTGTTATGGGCAATCATCTGCATTCTAACCTTTACCTTCTTTACAACTATACCTATTCTAAAGATAGCTACAAATTTTTAGATGAGAGATATGAGACGTTTGTAAAGGTTTCTAAATTGCGTTCTGAGATTGTGTGGGAACAGATGTTTTCCTATTAAGAACACTATTCAACATGGTGATTTCACTGCATACACATCACATACCCTACAAGGAAAGTGTACACTGCTGGCCATACACCGGTAGATATTTGTCCATCCCACCCACTTGATTTTTTTTGTCACTGGTCGAACATGATCGTTGATTTGACCCCATTATAAAAAATATCGAATGTTCTGAAGACAATTGTTTTCAAATGGCATTTTACTGGTGCATGGCCAGCTTTAGAACTTTCTATCTAGTATTCATATAAACAAATCAGTACACCGATAGGATTTCTAGTATAGGTTTCAACCAATTCAATAGACCATAACACACCAAGAGTTTAATAGCATTATATGATTAATAATTATAACTACATTGCATCAGCTGCATTCAGCTTTTTGTGATTGATAATGTGGTGCACTGTCAGTGCTAAAGTTGTCTGATTCATATTACAGCACAAAATTGGTGCACTCATTTTTCAGCACAATAGTAGCACCAATGATCATTAGATTGTGGCCCACTGAGATCTAGGGTTAGGTTGAGCATTAGGCATTGTGCTCAGGCTAAGGGATGTCTGTTATGCTACCCTTGCTTATCCACTGAATTTACTACGTATGTAAACTTGTGCTTACAATTTCTCTTGCTCACACTAGGACAGTCACTAGTCAGCAACTGTTGCAGACAGTAGGTTAACACATGCAAGGCAACAAGCATTTTAAGGAGTTCAGCAGAGGCAGTCTCCGTGGTCATCTAATGACAGTTTTTCTTGATATTTGGAAGCATGAGCAAAATTAAACTATAATGGATGCTGAATAAAGGAACTAGTCAAAAGTGAAAATTACCTCCATAGGAAACAAGTAAGTAGTATTAGAATCATCTTCTATGCTGTCATTGGAGCTGTCCTCTACATTGATGAGAAAAAATATTTTGTTAACCTTAATCAACCATAATGTATCTTATTTAAAATTACCATAATTTGCATCAGATATGTATTCATTGTTATGCATGTATGCAAAACACTTACTACAGGCCTGCGCACGCGTGTTCTAAACTGCACCTCAACCATAGTGTTGCTAATAAAGTAAGGCCTTCTTGCTGGATTGACAGGAAAAAAGAAACAGAAGTGCTGAAATACTTGACCTTTCTGGAGAAAACCCTGGGATTACAGAATGTGATCCCTGTAGAAGGGGATAATCAGAGTTCAGAACAGTTTATTCTCCTGTTCGGTCGACATGTGACCAAAAAGTCAAAAGGTCTTTATATATGCATCTAGCACTGACAGGTCAATATTTCAAGTCCTTGAAATACTCTTTCTTCACCCTAGCAAGACCGTTACCTTATCAGTTTGTAAATATTTGAGTAGAGGCCCACTTTAAAGATGACCAATCCAATTCTTTGTCAGTTTACCACACAAAAAGCCAAGAAATTCACCTTTCCTCTTACTTTCAATAAGACTAATTTCTCTCAAATAACCTAGCTTCTAATACTGACCACCAACATCTGAAAATGTACAAACTCAATTTTGTGTTTTAGGCTTACTGGTATAATACCAACAAAAACTTGCCTATTGCACATGCTTGAATGAAGGTACTGTTGTGCTCCTGAAATAAATAAAAGGGTGTTATAAACTCAAAAAAAAGTACACAAAACCTAATGTAAAGAAATTAAGGGCGATTTTCATTAAATATTTGTTAACAATATCAAGCTCAATATGCCCACCTTATGCATTGTAAGCTTGCACCACAATGTTAGTGCAGGCATCCAAGAGTGCCCATACATTTCTCTTATCTTTTGCAGAGTCCTGGCAGTGATATGTAAATATTGACTTGTTAAACGTTATTTCCTGGGCCAGGCCTTTCCCTTGGCTCACTTTATCAGTCAATGTGGCTGTCTATCAGGTTGATAAAAAAAAAAATCATAGAAGGCAAAAAGGGCAGAGTACTGACTTCAGCCGATTTGTTGATTATTGCATCATATTGGCGCATCAATTTTAGGAGCTCCCTAGGCACTCTATAAAACAAGGGAGGAAACATCTTTGGTAGAAAGTCTGGTGAAAGTAAATATAGGTGCACTTAAACCTGTGCAGGTTCAGCTAAGCCATGCCCCCTTTCCATGCAAATCAATTGTGGAAGGCAGAATTCACATCTATAAAAGGAATCCTAAAGCCTCCTCCTCAACTCTGGGCTACAGGCATGAACTCTCTAGACTGTAGCTAAGATGTTCCTATGATTAAACGAGTCCAGTGGAGCATAGAAATAATAAATTATGGCTTCTTGTGATTTACACACATATGCCACACAGTTAAGATCAATTAATTATTGCCTGATTTAGTTTTAGGGCTTCTTGGAAATCTTTCTGCTAATTGAACAGAGATGGCGCCGCCAATTCAATGTTTAGTGAACAACTTGTAGGAGGAGAGGTGACAAAAAAAAAAGCTGAATTACACAAAAAAAAAAAATGCATCACCTCTGTGGCTGTGCCATGTCACAAATGTGTGTAAATCAGAAGACAGAGAGAAAAGAAGTTCCTTTGGCTGGAACAACAGTAAATACTTATGTATTCAAACTGCATATTAAATGTTTGCCTGCTCTGTTTAACCTACTCCTAAATAAGGCTCTAATTGCTAGTGGTAAACACCAGGGATGCTCTTGCCATGTGCCTGTTTACATTGGTTTGTGTGAATAGAAGCACATGACTTTACTTTTCATTCCCACCTAAACTGCAACTGAAGGCAAAATTATTTTTTTAGTTTTGATGGAGTGAAGAAGGATTAGAACACGTCAGGTTTCTATTGATGTCTGTGTCCCCCTTAAGGTGCCCATACACTGCTCGATTCTCTACGAGAATCGCGGGAAATCCCGCGATCGTACGAGAATCGAGCAGTGTGAATGAAGACGTGCGACCATTTCTACTGTACGGTCGCACGTCTTTTGTCTAAGGAGCACGCTAGAAAACCAGCCGAAAATCGTACGATTTTCGCCTGGTTAGAACGGTGCTCGGGAGACAAATGCCAAACGGGCCGGTGTGTGCACACTGCCCTTTCAGCATTGCGGTCATCGCAAGCCCGCCCCTCAGGGGGGCGGGCTTGCGATGATCGAGAGTACGATCTGCCTGTCCAAGATGGGCAGATCGTACGTTTTTTTAAGTACTTTACAACCATCGCAAGACCTTAGTCTTGCGATGGTTGTAAAGTGTATGGCCACCTTTAGGGAGATTCACGCCTCTATTTGTCCTGGTGACCGTTATCAAGAAAACCCCAAATCTTGGGTTGTCGCCAGACCAGGAATAGATGGTAAATCTTCTAAAGGGGACACTAGTTCTGGTGACTCTGCTGACCAATAGGAATGTATCTCACTTTGGAGCGATATCCCCCTTACTTTCTGTTGTGGTTATTGGACAGGAAGTGAAGGGAATCCTCCCAATGGGACGGAGATGGCAGCAACAACAACAAAAAAAGCAGATAAAGGGTTATAAGTCTCCCTTATTCTATCCAAAACTAAAAAAAAAACAAAAACAGAAGATTGGCTTTAGATAATAGCTTAATGTAGTTATAATGTTACTAATCAATTTCTAATTTGTTGCTAAGGTTCATGTTAAATCTATACTCTGCAAAATGATGCCAAGTATAGCCCAAACGTCTTACAGCAAGTCCAAAATAAAAAAAAGTGAATTGAGGACAGATAGAAAAGAGGAAAGGACAAGACTACAAACCACATCCCTATTTTCTCTTCTCTTTCTCTATAATTCTCCTCTAGGCAAGTTATAAACATCACGGGAATTTTTAACATACTATCGAAGCAGGATGTGTTCAAAGGAAATGCTTAAAAGGAGAACTATGGGGTTAAGGCTTTTCCCCATAGTTCTCCTTAGGGTAACGGGAGGACACAAACTAGTGTCCTCCCGTCACCCTAAGCTCAGTATACCGCGAGCTACAACTCGGGGTATACTGAGATGCCGCAGCTGAAGCAGATCCCGACAATTATGTCTGGATCCGCCCAGCTGCCTGAGTGACAGCTGGCTCTGCCTATCTAGAGGCAGAGCCAGCTGTACCCGCCCCCTCCCCTGTCCGATCTGTCCCTCCCCTGTCATGGCAGAGAGCCGTGACAGGATCAAGAGGTGAGCGAACGCCGGTATGTGTTCGCTCACCTCCCGATCTACTGAGCCGACCTGTGACAGTCTCATTGTCACAGGTTGGCTAGAACTATGAGGTGAGTGAAAAGCACTCACCTCATAGTTCTCCTTTAACAATGACGCTAACATTTTTAATGTGACATTTTAATTCAGGAGTTTAACCTTAAAAATGCATTCAAGTACCATAACTAATAGCAAAAATGTATCTTATTTGTGTATCACTCAGCTGTAGCTTCTCAAATCATCTCTGAATTCATTGTGACACTGTCCTTCCTTCTGGAGGGTGGCTACTTTTGTTCCACATGGTCCCTGTGTGTGTTGTAAAGTAACCACTACTCCAGGCTCACTCCCGTGATGGACTACAATCTCACATTTAATTTGTATTGAGTATGTTTGCCTGCTCTGTTTAACCTACTCCTAAATAAGGCTCTAATTGCTAGTGGTAAACACCAGGGATGCTCTTGCCATGTGCCTGTTTACATTGGTTTGTGTGAATAGAAGCACATGACTTTACTTTTCATTCCCACCTAAACTGCAACTGAAGGCAAAATTATTTTTTTAGTTTTGATGGAGTGAAGAAGGATTAGAACACGTCAGGTTTCTATTGATGTCTGTGTCCCCCTTAAGGTGCCCATACACTGCTCGATTCTCTACGAGAATCGCGGGAAATCCCGCGATCGTACGAGAATCGAGCAGTGTGAATGAAGACGTGCGACCATTTCTACTGTACGGTCGCACGTCTTTTGTCTAAGGAGCACGCTAGAAAACCAGCCGAAAATCGTACGATTTTCGCCTGGTTAGAACGGTGCTCGGGAGACAAATGCCAAACGGGCCGGTGTGTGCACACTGCCCTTTCAGCATTGCGGTCATCGCAAGCCCGCCCCTCAGGGGGGCGGGCTTGCGATGATCGAGAGTACGATCTGCCTGTCCAAGATGGGCAGATCGTACGTTTTTTTAAGTACTTTACAACCATCGCAAGACCTTAGTCTTGCGATGGTTGTAAAGTGTATGGCCACCTTTAGGGAGATTCACGCCTCTATTTGTCCTGGTGACCGTTATCAAGAAAACCCCAAATCTTGGGTTGTCGCCAGACCAGGAATAGATGGTAAATCTTCTAAAGGGGACACTAGTTCTGGTGACTCTGCTGACCAATAGGAATGTATCTCACTTTGGAGCGATATCCCCCTTACTTTCTGTTGTGGTTATTGGACAGGAAGTGAAGGGAATCCTCCCAATGGGACGGAGATGGCAGCAACAACAACAAAAAAAGCAGATAAAGGGTTATAAGTCTCCCTTATTCTATCCAAAACTAAAAAAAAAACAAAAACAGAAGATTGGCTTTAGATAATAGCTTAATGTAGTTATAATGTTACTAATCAATTTCTAATTTGTTGCTAAGGTTCATGTTAAATCTATACTCTGCAAAATGATGCCAAGTATAGCCCAAACGTCTTACAGCAAGTCCAAAATAAAAAAAAGTGAATTGAGGACAGATAGAAAAGAGGAAAGGACAAGACTACAAACCACATCCCTATTTTCTCTTCTCTTTCTCTATAATTCTCCTCTAGGCAAGTTATAAACATCACGGGAATTTTTAACATACTATCGAAGCAGGATGTGTTCAAAGGAAATGCTTAAAAGGAGAACTATGGGGTTAAGGCTTTTCCCCATAGTTCTCCTTAGGGTAACGGGAGGACACAAACTAGTGTCCTCCCGTCACCCTAAGCTCAGTATACCGCGAGCTACAACTCGGGGTATACTGAGATGCCGCAGCTGAAGCAGATCCCGACAATTATGTCTGGATCCGCCCAGCTGCCTGAGTGACAGCTGGCTCTGCCTATCTAGAGGCAGAGCCAGCTGTACCCGCCCCCTCCCCTGTCCGATCTGTCCCTCCCCTGTCATGGCAGAGAGCCGTGACAGGATCAAGAGGTGAGCGAACGCCGGTATGTGTTCGCTCACCTCCCGATCTACTGAGCCGACCTGTGACAGTCTCATTGTCACAGGTTGGCTAGAACTATGAGGTGAGTGAAAAGCACTCACCTCATAGTTCTCCTTTAACAATGACGCTAACATTTTTAATGTGACATTTTAATTCAGGAGTTTAACCTTAAAAATGCATTCAAGTACCATAACTAATAGCAAAAATGTATCTTATTTGTGTATCACTCAGCTGTAGCTTCTCAAATCATCTCTGAATTCATTGTGACACTGTCCTTCCTTCTGGAGGGTGGCTACTTTTGTTCCACATGGTCCCTGTGTGTGTTGTAAAGTAACCACTACTCCAGGCTCACTCCCGTGATGGACTACAATCTCACATTTAATTTGTATTGAGATTGTAGTCCATCAGAGGAACGAGCTTGAGTGGTGGCTAGATTTAACATTAAAAAGTAGTGAGAATTACCCTTTGTGTTGTGTCTCGTTTATGTTTTCTTTCTCCAGTTGCTTTTGTAGAAAAGTCCCATGGAATAGGTCCTGACATTAACAACAAAAAAAAATTATGAGAATGTGTTATAATTATAACTTGTAATACTATATAGACATCAAACACATTAGTAAACAGTGTGCCGATAGCAAATACCGATACCAGTGCCATGTGCCCCGATTATAGGGAAGCTGGGCGGCAGATCATGATCTGCCACCTAGCTTCCTTGTGCCTGGGAAGCCGGTGTTCTACCGAAAGAACATCGGCTTCACTTCCTGACCAATCAGGAAGCCGGGGCGCCAAGCAGATTGCAAGTTCCAGTATCGGAGCATTTGGGGCGAGCATTCGTACTCGCCCAAATACTCAGTATTGTTAAAATGTTTGATGCCGGGTGTAACTCAACCCAGAAACAGATGAGCCCTGGAGCAGTGAGTCTGCAAGGGACAGCAGTGGGGAGAAGGTGAGTTTTAAAGCAAAGCTTTTTTCTAAAAAAAAAAAAAGGGAGGAGATTAGTTTTCCAACATCTGGGTTTTTAAAAAAAAAGGAAAAATGAGCTTTAACCCTTTCCCTGTTAACGACATAGGCATATGGTGGAACAAAGTAGTTTTCCGCTGACCAGGTCAGTATGCCTTACGTCGCTGGCTTTCACCCATCTGCTATAAGCTCCGGGTCACTTCAATCAACTATAAGCTTAAAGCAGAAGGGTCCCCCCTAACACTTCTGTGTACAAGAATTGCTGTCATAAGCGGCTGACAAGCTGTTGATGACAGCTATTCATTAAAAATCACTCCCCTCCTGCCATCTTGCAACTCTCTACTGGGAGCCAGCTGCATGTTGTAGTCTGTGTCCCTCTGCATCAGCAATCGGCTGTAATCAGCTGTCAGGATGCTGGGTGGAGTATTAGCAAAAATGTCAAAATATTTGCTGATCCTTCCCTTCACTGAACGAACACTGGAGTGATCAAAACTGATCGATCCGTTGTTTGTTCATAAACTGAGGAGATAGCGAGAGATTAGTAGGGACCCAGTCATAAATGAATAGGAAGTGCTATACATTACTTCCTATTAATTGATGACTGGGGACATTACTATTGCCTTTATAAATGGACAGGAGCAGCTCAGTACAGAGGCTTTCTTGACCATTCATAACTGAGGAGGTAATAAACATTTACTATTGCCTCAGTTTGTGAATAAACAGGAATCCTCTGTACTTACTGTTCATTGAGTGCTGGGGATGCAGAGAAGGAGATTGAGGGCACAATTTCAAAAGGGAAATATCAGAGGTGTGTTTAGACCCCTGATATTTCCCCAAAGCCCCCAACAGTAATGTAAAATACAAGAATAAAAATTAAAAACAAGTACAGTAAACACCCCCCCTCCACAAACAACATAAACATGCAACAGTGTGCACCATATTGTGGTGTACGTTATGCACATACGCTGCAGTGAGTTGGTAAAACACATCGCAGTGCTTGATTTTTCCTTTTTCAAACAACATGAACTCAAAAGCCTGGCAAAGCACTGTGATGCATTGCTGTCTGTTGTAATAAGCTGTATGGCAATTAAATGTATGCCTGCATCATTTTATCACAACGCTCAGCAACCCAGCAGACAAATGGAATTGGAGATCAACCGTTACCACAACACAATTTTCGCATAAGTTGCTTAGTTACAGTTTTGCGTACCTTCGTTTTTTGCCGTTTTGCAAAAAGGCGCAATTTAACTAATTTACAAATATATATTTATTAATTCAGTACAGTTTTATCTTTTACATTTAGTAGGAATCTTGTAAATTATGGTTCTTTGTGTTCTCTGATAATGATTTTAATGTATTTTTATTGAAAATATTGACTTGATAAACATTTGCGCAACTGTCAGGGGACCTACAAAATTAGTAGCACCATCTTTGTATTCTACTGCTCCTGTGCTTTCAGGAAATGTATGGTTTTGGGGGGTCTTTTACAAACTCTAAAAGCTACAGTTGAGAAAAAAAAAAGTGAAAAACTGCAAAAATGGAATGCAGGGCCTGGAAGCAAAAGGGTTAAATCATGCAAGGAAAAATTGTGCGTCATCCACTGTAAATGATAATAGAACAATAAATAAGGATGGGCAGGTTTAATGATCTAGAATGTACACTTACCATCAGGTGATCTGTATCTAAAGTCAATTATGTTCACAACTATATCATCCTCAAATGCATGGTCATACTGTGAATTGAGAATTGAATACAAGAAAGTTAAAGGGTTTGTGAAGGTAGATTGTTACATAGCCTTGCAAAAGAATATGAAACCAGTAACTTGTTCTATGGGTACATAAGACACAATTATGTGGATGATTATTATACCTACACATACAGTATTTATCAATTAGGTAATGTTATAGCATACCGTCATACAGAGTAAATGACTGGAATATAAGAACAGTACAGCCGAGTGGATGACACCATGATCTGTTACAGTTATTAGGTGGACAAATTAATATGGAATTTAGGAGCCAGTCTGTACAATCCAGGAGCCAGCAGGCTTTTTTTAGGAGTTGGCTCCATTGAGGATAACTAGAAAAAACCCTCAAATGTTAGATACCAGCTGTAATTGTTAAGGAGCATTGGCTACCCGTTGCCTGGGATTTTGTCCAGCACTGACAGTTATAGACTATAATGCATTCTCTGCATTATGGGCCCATTCACACCACATAATCACCAGACCAGACTGTTTCCGGACCCAAAATGCATCCCTATGCTATTTCTGGCCTATGTTCAGACCAGCGCAGTCCATTCCAGACCAGACCAGAAAAATGCTGCATGTCTCATTTTGTCTGGTCTGGAATGCACCAAATCTGGTCCAGAAAATGGTGTGAACATGTCCTAAGCTAAAAACGCCTAGTACCTATTGGACTCCCCCCACACTTACCTGTCAGTGCTGCATGTGACTACTGCAGGCCCCCGAATCGATCCTCCGTCCCGAACTTTCTAGTTGCACGGGAGGAGATTGTAGCCTCCTTCTGGGGCGGGGCCTGCCACAGGGCTGTGTGGGTTTATGGACGCACACAGTCACTGCGGGAACATGCACGCATGTTGCCTCCATAGCAGCCGCTTACCTGCTGGCAGCACCCATTTAGGGGGCAGGGGAAACAGTGATGGGGGGACCCACTAGAAAACGAGGAATTGAAACATTTAAAAAATAAATAAGAACAGATCTGGACACGATCTGTACCTCCCTTATATACAAAAAAAAAAAAGAAGGTTTAAGGTCACTTTAAGTCAGTTTTGCATTTTCTATTTTTTTCTACTTTGACACGTATCCCAGTTTACTGTTGACAATTTGGGCCAATTCACACCAGCCACTGCACAAAGCAGTGCCGATCGACCATTGCATTCTTAAGCACACACACCACCATGTTCCCACCCCAACACGGTGGTGTGAATGGTCCATCCATGACAAGGCAAACTGCCTCGTCTAGCGTTGGCCATTGCTTCCAGCGCAGCTCCAATGCAAGACAAGGCATGCGGTGTGAATGGGCCCTTAAACCTATTTTATGATGGCACATACAGTAGTGTGAAAAATGTTTTAAAAAAAGGACACTATTTGAATTCTATGGTTTTAAAGTATCAGATAAAAATACATTGTAAAATAAATAATGACACGGTGTAATATGTAATGTGTTGCTATTCATATGAGGCTGTGTTTACCTAATTTTAGGACGTGCTGAGGAGCAGATGATTTTTTTAAATGATGTCCTAAATACTTAAAACCATAGAATTCAAAGAGCCTGTACTTTCCTTTTCACTCAACTCGATATTATAAAAAAATTAATTATAAGCACCTACCGTCTCATAAATTCTTCTCATTTCCGCTTGAAACATTTTTTCACTTTGAGCCAAACCTTCTAACAAACTCTTATTTCGTCCTGAGCTCATTTCACAGAAGCCTGAAATTTAAACACAGTTTGTTATGCAAGTACAGGCAGTCCCCAGGTTACATACAAGTTAGGGACTTTAGGTGTGTACTTAAGCTGAATTTGTATGCAAGTCGGAACAGGTAAATTTTTTAAGTGTAACTCCAGCCAAAAAAAACATTTTTTTAGTTTTGGATAGCATAGGGAAGGGTCACATTTGTTTTGCTGTCTGTTCCTGTTGTTCAGAAGAATATAATAAAACATGTCTTTTTATTTAAAATGACACACCAAAAAAAGTTTTTTCCTATTTTTAAATTTTATAAAACTTTATTTTTGTTCATTTGTTTGCATTTTTTATTTTTATTTATTGAACTTTTTTTTTAATTTTGTTTGTCTTTTTAATTTTATTTTTCTAAACTGCCAACATAGGCAGGGAGAGCAGCGGGGATTTGAAGGGACACAGGCCGCTGCAGCCACAGTTCTCCTAAATGTACAGGTGGCTGCTGGTGCATTTAGGAGTACTGTGGACCTCGTTCGTACGTACGGATTGTCCGTAAGTCGGACGTCCGTAACCCAGGGACTGCCTGTATATCTCTAAAAGCACATAACATGTTCAGTTCACCAAATGCCAGCTTTGAGTACTTGCACACAGGTGGAACCAAGAATAACCTTCTTATATTTTTCAGGGACAGCAGCAAACAATTTTACTACTGGCACTAGTCATTATGAAAGGTCACATTTACCTTGTTGGAATTTCTATTTAGAGGCACAAACTATATTGAAGTCCAGGCGGGAGGTCCACCTCACCTGACCCTTATCCAGCAGGATATGATGAGGCTGCACACCAGCTTGTCAAATTCTTCACAGCCAGGCCAGCACATATGCTCTGCGGTTTATTCATTTCCAGAGTGAGTATAGAATACAAGCACGTTCTTTAGAGACCCCCCCATAGAAATGAAGATGTACCTTACTTTGGAGAGCTTTCTCCTCACTTCCTCTTGTCTCAGGAAGTCAAATCTTTCAAACAGAACACGGAAAGCAAAGAAAAAAAAAACTGACATGGGGTTTTACCCATTCCCCACTCTATCCAAAATAAAAAAAACGTTTTGGCTTTAGATAATCTTAAGAACGTCTACGCCTTGATAAAAACCCGATGCTGTAGGCTGCGTTTCCAGTAAACATGTCAAAGCTTAGTTTTCAATTGGTGCCTGTGTTGCCAATCATCAGGGCCAAGTGTTTCCATGTGGAAGATACATTGAGGGGAATTTATCAAAACTGCAGCAGACAGAATCTGGAGCAGTTGCCCGTAGTAACCAATTAGCTGTTTTCATTTTCAAAGCTTACCTGAACAAACTGAAGAAAGAAGCCGATTGTTTACGCCGGGCAACTGCTCCATATTCGGTCCCAGTTTTCATAAATTCTCCCGTCTGTCACAGATTCCAATTTTCAGAAAGTCAATACCTTCATAGGGAAGATACAAGCAGCTTCATTGTTAGCGTACCATAAATGTCTACTCCGATTGCCTGAAACATGCTTCCTAATTATTCAGTTGTTAACCTAAATGGTCCCTGTTTTATCAGTTTGGGTAGATGCGAGTGTTTCATTCCTTCTTGAGACTAAAGTAAACAAATAATCTTACCAACAGCGGGCTAAAACATGTCCCTAAACCCGACAGCACATTACATTTGAAGAACATGCTGCCAGGCTAGTGAGCACAGCTTCAGTTGTTAGATAGGCAGAGAATACCAATATAAACCGCAAGCAAATTTGGCAGCAAATATTTTGTGACACTGACCATTCTGCTGAACACTGGGACATCTGTTGTGGCTGCTGATGGGTGAAAGTGCTTTAAGTGGCAAAAATCCTACGGAGCTGGAAAAAATTATACCGGTGTGTAATCCCTGCAGACTCCATAAAGAGGACCTGTCATTGTGCCTTTGCTATTATATAGGGGGATTGTTATCCCCGTATGTGATAGCAATAACGTTAAGTGTAAAAAAAATAAAATAAATAAAAGTCACATATAAAGAAATGTAAAAAAACGTCCCCCACGAATACGCATATATAAACGTAAATACGCGTTGGGTGCGCCAGCGACAATTGCGGTACACATGTTACATATCGCCGTGAACGTCAGAGTGAGAGCAATAATTCTAGGGCCATTCATCACTGATAACACTGAACTGATGAGCGGTAAAAGCCTGAATATAGTAAAACATAAAACCCCCAGTGGTGATTAGATATCACCAAAAGAAAACTCTATCCGTCCCCAGAAAAATGGTATAAAATTAATTTCAGTATAGTGTTGCATGACGGAATAAATGTCATTCAAATTTTTTTACAAAAACAGCCCGGAACGCATTAAAAACACGGCATAACACACTGCAGACTGCACACTGCAGAAACTCATCCAGATCTGGTCTGCATTTGGTGTGAACAAGCCCTTTATGTTAGATAGAGATGACAGTCGGTTGTATGCGATGTGATCGCTGAACTCTCCCCGTCTGTCACATCCCTCGTCTTTCTTATACTGGCTGCTAAAATAAACATATTTTTATTTATCTGTGAATGAGAACCTTCCTAGACATGTGTATAGAGGTTTCTCAGTTTCTGGGCATATAAATTCCATAGAGCTCAGAATCCGCACTGAGGCAAGATAGAGGGTGGCTATGGAGATTCAGATGCTGCTGTAGGGAGGAGCGGTTACCAACACCGGTACCTCTGTTCTCTACTCCGCGCCTGCTGCTGGCTCTGCATCAGAGTCTTACTCTCAGGCCCACTGTCAGGAGTAGATAACTCTGCGTCCTGCACTTGCCTGGCACTGACAGGGGGCAGACCCGGGCACAATACACCGAGCAAGGAACAGAACAGCCAGGAGCGCGGATGGACACCAAGGTACAACTTCGTTCCTGATCGTGCCCCCTCTGCCCCAGGCCCCATAGCGACCGCAAGGGAAGCAGTGAGACATTGCACGCTACGTTACCTTGACAATTGCGGGTAGCTCCTTTACTAAGTTCGGGATACAACCCGCCTGCACGATTCAAACTTGCTAGGTAACGCCTACCATTTTCCTATTGGCTAAAGAGACTGGAACGTGCCAATGACGGCAAACCAAACACTCGCACTTGTGAGCTATGAGTCTAATGCTCGGAGCCATGTTCCTGAAGACCAAAACAAATTGTGAGAGTTACAGTAATACTACAACATTCACGGCATTTGAAAGATGTGTTTACACGAAGCCAGACCATGATTTCGCTGAAATAAAACAAACAAAAAAAAAAAAACCCCAACTGTAGGTCACATGGCACGTCTCTGAAGGGCACCGCGTAACAAGTCCCCTACAACCTCATCGAGCCATGCGCTCGATGATCGATTAATATGCCTCCTTTTGCACTAAGGTGGGCGTATGCATTTTCTCCATCTTGTTTATTGGAATCGGGCAACAACTTTTTATTGTGTTTCAAGTCTAACCCGGCATGGTTTAAATTATGTGCAAAATTAGTATGGTTAAAGCTTCTCGGATTTAGTTTTTTTGTCTCTAGCGTTGTACATTTGATCTATTTTTTTTATATCAGTCGGTACTTTCCAGGAATAAAGATGTCTTCCAGCGCTTTCTGTCGGTTTTGCTGCGCTGCCTGATAGCCGAGCTGTTTGACAGAGAGCAGAAGGCTCCATGGTTGCAGCATGGCAGGAAGCAGGCTGGAGAAGCTTGGTACAGTGTTCACTAGGTATTTATAACGGAGAAATAATATTCGTGGCAACTTTTATGTTCTTTATTATTTAAAACCACTGTTACATATGTTAAGGATGAAAAATAAGCTGTTCTATGAACAGAGAGGTATCAAATAATGAATGTTCTAAACTGTTCAAAAAAATCTTACCCTTCCCCTGGAAATTGGGGGGTTGCAGACTACATGTTTTTTTGTAAGGACAGTTCCGTAAAATAGAATTGAAGTGATATTAGAGCTGGTCTTATCTCTTATACAAGTTCATTGCAGATACACAGTAAGGATTCATTAATATTGGGCGGTATCGGATGCATGTTCTCACATTTGTGGGACTTTGTTTCCTGCACATCCCCGTTTACCCCCCTTGGGTCCCTGACGCACGTCATCCGCGGAAAAGAAGTACATATCACAAATTTGGCATTTAATTGGCCACATATGGGGTGCCATTACCTATTTATGGAAATGCAAATTCGTTCTGCGCGTGTGCATGTATCATGAATGTGTGTTGAAGCATGCACATTTGACTCATGATACACCCTGGTGTGAATGCGACCTAAGGTTTCATGTACACAGATGTAAAAAACCCGCCCGTCAGATGTGTACAGTATATCGTTTTTTACAGAGCTGAATGCAGGAGTATGAATGATTTTACAAATGTGGATGCTTTTTTAGTGCTGTCTGTGTCCGGATAGGGTAGATTCACTCTTTTACTGATACTGGTAAATCTTACATTTTTCACCAGAGTAAAGTTGGGTATACACTTTTCTAATTCTTCTTTCAACCTGCTGGCTGAACAGATATAGAAACGTGGGAGCAGCGGCACCCGCGGTTGGTTCTTCATCAAGAACCAGCTGAAATTTGAAGCGTATATACCCGGCTTAAGAGATGAGGGGAAATCTTCCAATGGTTACACTTGTTCATGGGACAGCTGTCTACGCAGGGAACCCCCCTCACTTTAAGAGATCTACTCCAACTTCCTCATGTATCATTGGGCCGAATGGGAATAGAAATTTTAACTGTACGCTGACAGTAAAAAATAACATGACATGGGTTTTAACACTTTATCCCCCCCCCCAAAAAGGCCATACATACTTTTAGAGCCAAAACACACCTTTTTAGATCATCGACTTTGCAGCAATGAATATTACGTGCCGTGCGTTGCTGTGCCATTCATTTTGAATAGCACCTCAACAAACTAAGGGAATGCAGATCCAATGCGCTTACGCTCCCTTGTGCCTTGTGGTGCAATGCAGCGGAAAATGACTGCATGTCTGTTTCTGTGCACTGGAAGCCAATGCATGAAAGAATACGTGTTAAAGAAGAAGTGCACTTTAGAGAACAACTCCATTTAAAAAAATAAGAATGAAAAAATGTAAAACAAGAAAAATAAGAGCATATATAATTGCTATACAAGCCATTTTGTGATTTAATGTTGTTAAAATTCGCTTTCTATTTAAAACTGCAGCCACTGTCATTTTCTCAATCTGTCACAAAAAAAAAATTCCATGCAATATGGCGACCTAGAGGCGTTCTGTTCACATGTACACAGTTGATGTACAGAACGCCCCCAGAAATGTTATTACCTACTTGTGATTGGCTTACTGATTTTGACAGACAGCTGCACTAAGATGCAGACACTGCAGCTTTCCTCATTAGAACACAGAAAGTCCACCGCCTGGTTATAACAAATGGACATGGTGAAACAAACTGCTATTTCCTCAGAACAGAAACCGGTAGGAATCTGCAACAAAGTCTGATAAAATACTTGCAATGTACACCCAGGGGTGATTGGTTTTTGTTTTTCTCAACAAAAATGCAGTTGCTCTTCAAAACAAAGTGCCTTTATCCATCCCCTCTCCCCCCCCCCAAATCTAACACA
>NW_017307158.1:254741-288939 GCF_000935625.1 Nanorana parkeri | reverse complement strand
TCTAATAAATTCCCCCTCCACAGATGTATACTTACGGAGATCTGATGCTTGTAGCCTCAAGGGATTGTTTACATCCCATGTCACAAAGCAACCTGTTATTGTAGGACAGGTGGATAAATGACAGGGACCACCACCTCCAATGTTGCTTTGCATTGTGGGAAAAGTTAATACAACTTCTATGAAAATTCTTCAGCCTGGCGGTGCATGCTGTTATTCCACAGATCAGCACTGAACCTGGCGGCATTTGTGGAAGGATTTCTACAATAAATAGCAGCCACCAGGGCATAGCACACACCTCTTTGGTGGTAGGTTATGTCTGCTTGGGCTGCATAGCAAAAAAAAACAATGTTATGGACTCACACCAGGAACTTGGTCAGGTGGGGGTACACATGAAGAGTTAAAGCATTTTGTATAGGGGGTGCTGTGGATTTGGAAACAATGGTGGGAGCTGCAAAATTTCCATTCATACTGTTGATAGGTACCTGTGCCGATGTGCTACCACAACAAATTAAGGTATAGGCTGCTGGTCAGGAAACCGTACACCATGATTCTGAAACTTGCAATCTGTTAGTGGGCTAAACAAGTACCCCTGCTTATGTGTAAGCTGACAGACTCCTTTCGATCAAAAAAGGAAGTCGTGTTTACCGATAAGTTACATCAGGGCTCAAAATTTCCACTCGCCCGCTCGCTTTTGGCGAGTGGAAATAAAGAGAGGGTGAGTGGAAATTCAGTCAGGCACGCGGTCACGGATTGCATACCTGACTTATGAAAGCAGCCGCTCCTTGCTGTCCTGACTCCGTTCCTTTTCGGCCTTTGGCAAGTAACTCTTAAGGCCTGGCTAGTAGCTCAGGACTTGACATTTTGAGCCCTGAGTTATATGATTGTGGGAAAATGTCATGGAAAATAGCCCTGAGCAAGAGAACATTATTTCTTTTGGCATATCCCTTCTTCCCCTCTGTGAATGATGCGAATGTATGTTCTGCATTCAGCTTTTTTTTTAAATCTTTTGTGCTGTTCATAGGCAGGATAGGTATCTGCACTCTATGGTATTCCATAGTGAGGTTCAAAAAGCAAAATTCAAACTGTAGTAGCCCATAACAGTTTATTAGTTGTTTTTTTCTAGAGTCTGAAAAAATACATTTAGTTGATATTGATTGCTGTATGTTTGTTCATTACCTTTTGCCTTACTGAATGTGCCTGATTGCATTTGTAGCAGTGTTTTGGATATGTTTTTGAATTTTTCTCAATTAAGAGAAAAAATTCTGCACTCTCTTACCAGTTTTAAGAATTGGTAACTGTTCTAATGTTGTCCATTTTGTAGAACACGAGATTTGATCCGTGCAGGAGTGAAAAAGCAAAATGAGAAGCCAATCTGGTTTGATGTGTATGCTGCCTTTCCACCTAAAAGGGAACCCACCTACGTGAGTCCGCCAAAACGTCGGCTGAAGCCTGTTGACAATGTGCCAGCAATTTTTTACCGAGAAGATGTCATAAAAGCGTGAGTCTTTGAACTGTCCGCTTTCTTTACAATGATCAGAGTTTATTATACTGTAGGTAAACATAGATGGTATTGTAGGGCAAGTCTAAGACGTGAAGCCCCACTCCAGCACCCCATCCCCAGACATTCTTTTTTTGGTTCTTGCATTTCTTTTTCCAGATGTCTTCAGTACAGTTGTGTTTTCTTTATGGGTCCTTTTCCAACTCTTCATCCACCGGTGGTGGATTGAGTTCTAAATGTTGCAGAGGGGGGCACCATGTAAGCACATCTTGTCATTCTCTACTTCAATGCATTCTCCCGTCAGTCTAAGTGGGTCCTTGTCATTAAACCTGAAAGAGATCCGGCGCTGGATAACAGGAGCATTGAGTCTGTGGGGGACATCGCCGGAGAAGAAGTCAGCATTTCAGCTCACTTTAACCCTTACAGGGCGGCTATTTATAAAAACCAAAATGCTGGAGATGGGCTTTAAAAGTGAACTTGTCACTCATTTTAAATGTAATAATAACTGCTTGCAATTCACTTTTACTATTGCTTTTTCTCTTTTTTCTAACATATTCTCAATTTTCTCTCCTCAGCAAATTTTATGACACTTATGGTAGCCCTGGAATGATTTATTTGTATGGAAAGGAACGCAAATCTATATGCCAGAGGTAAGATTATATATTAATTTGAATGCAGCATGTTACCCTAATGAGAACTATGGGGGAAAGACTTAACCCCATAGTTCTCCTTTTAATGTGTTTAGCCAATTTAATTGTACTATTATTATTGTAGTTTGGTCCAGCACAGGTACAATGTTCCACATGTACATTCTTGATGACTTCCTTGTGGTCCACATAATGAAATCATCATTCTGCACTCAGTATGACATCTACTCGGTCTCACCTGCATCTTTGCTCTGCATACTTGCTTAATATGATATACAGTTCTGGTAACGTGACTTTCTGAACATTCTGAAACAGATGCTGAAATGAATGAAAGATCTTAAAGGACAATGGCACTTTTTGTTTTAAAATCAATATTGTAGTGAGCAAAGCACACTTATTAAAAAAGCAGTATAAACGCTATACCTTTTTTCCACAAAACATTTTGCCAATGTCTACCTAACTAAGCCATGTTGCTCAAAATAAACAAAATGATAGCCGTTTAGAGTAGAGTACCTGCATTTGGAAAATAAAATCAAGACGCCTTGACAGGAAGGCTGAGGTGTTTTGTTAATAAATCTGTTTTCTTAAGGTAATTGGTTTAATTGTGCCTTTTTTTTCATATAGATGTAATGAGCAAATGATTGTCACTCCATAGCCTATATAGTTACACATATGTTTACTTGGAGAGCTCATAACACTGTCTGTAGCCATTGTGTTACATGCTGTCTCCTGTCTGTTTCAGATTTGTAGAGAAATATTTAGAACTTCAAAAATCTGGAGTAGTAGGTGAAAAGAAGTTGTTTGAAGAGACTGGAAAGGCTCTACTCGTAGAAGGTATCACTTTAAGAAGGCCAGGAGTATCAGCGGTAAGTGTGTTGCTTTTGATAACAAAAATTAGAACCAAACTAGATAACGCTAAGCATGTAATATTCACATTTCTCCTTTTGCAGCGAATGGGTAACACTCAATAATAGTACCAGTGAGAGACGCACTTGAAATGAATATAGAAATAATCCCTGTTTAAAGCAGGACTCCAGAGTCACCCGTTTCTGTGCCATCTTCTTCTGCCTCTGGTCCTTAAAGAGACAAACTGTTGCACTATAAATTTCCCCTCTTCCCCTCCCCACTTGTGTCTCTGAACTTTCATTGAAGGGCATTGCAACAGACACACTTTCTTTCTGCAGATGCCTACGTTCCCAGAAGACCAACTTTCTTTAACAGCACCTCCAGGCTTCATGAGGTGTCAACTGTTGTGTTATACAGGTGAAACTCGGAAAATTAGAATATTGTGCAAAAGTTCATTTATTTCACTAATGCAACTTAGCCGTCTACCTGGAGATTTTGGAGCACTTCATGCTTTCTTCCGCAGACGAGCTCTGTGGGGATGCTGACTTCATTTTCCAGCAGGACTTGGCACCTGCCCACACTGCCAAAAATTTTCTGAAATTGTGGATCTGGGTTTTCATGAGCTGTAAGCCATAATCATCACAATTATGACAAATCACGGCTTGAACTATCTTGCTTTGCATGTAATGAGTCTATCTCATATATTAGTTTCACCTTTTAAGTTGCATTAGTGAAATAAATTAACTTTTGCACGATATTCTAATTTTTCGAGTTTCACCTGTATGTGAAGCATACAACTATTACAGAGCCGGGTTCATCTGGATGAGAAAGAGAGTTAATGCAGAGCCTACCCCATCTGCACACCGAATCCAATTTAGGACTCTAGGAAGTGCAGCTAGCAGTGAACAATAACAACTATATGTACTTAATCCCATGGGGATTAGATAAAAGTTTAACCACTTGAAGTCCGCGGTGTTAAACCCTCTTCCTGTCCAGGCCATTTTTCAGTATTCAGCGCTGCAGTACTTTGACTGACATTTATTCCGTCATGCGACGCTGTACTGAAGTGAATTTTATACCCTTTTTTGGGGACAGAGTTTTTTCTTTTGGTGATATTTAATCACCACTACGGGTTTTTATTTTTTACTATATTAAGGAAAAATTACAGAAATGTTTTTAAAAAAGAAACGTTTCCCATATATTACATTATACAACATTTATTATTACCCAATTTTTTGGTAAAATAAAAAAGGTGGGGTCACGTCGGGTAAAAAGACACCAAACATGTCAAGCCTTAAAATTGCGCGCACGTGCGAAACCTCAGAAAACTACTATACCCAAAATTGGCCATAGGCGACGCTTTAAAAGCTTTTACTGCTCATCAGTTTAGTGTTATCAGTGATTGATGGCTAGAATTCAACGTTCGCAAAGATATATAACGTGTAGCACAATTGTTGTTTTCGCGCGC
The DNA here is from genome assembly GCF_000935625.1 of Nanorana parkeri. Classification (NCBI taxonomy): domain Eukaryota; kingdom Metazoa; phylum Chordata; class Amphibia; order Anura; family Dicroglossidae; genus Nanorana; species Nanorana parkeri. The sequence goes on along the minus strand of NW_017307158.1, from coordinate 284,480 downwards.
TGACGCATCTGATGCATATGTACGTTTATATGTGCGTAATTGTGGGGGTGGGGAACTTAAACATTTTGTTTTGTTTTTTAACTTTTTTTATATGTGACTTATTTTTTTTTAACTTTTTTATGTACATATATTTTTTTTCTTAACTTATAACTTATTGTTATTGCTATTACACAGGGGGATAACAACCCTCCTATATAATAGCAAAGGCACACTGACAGGTCCTCCTTTATGGAGGCATTAGGAGTCTCTAGGACCCCTAATGTCACCTGGGATCCCAAAGGAAGCTGATGAAGCAGAGATCTGCTTCATCAGCTTCTTCTCTCTGGCTATAGCAGCCAGAGGACTGACAGGTGAATGCGGAAGTGATGTAATACAGACCTTGGAGGGAGTTCAGCAAGGAGGAAGATGCTGATCTCCCTCCCATCTTACCTCCTAACGCCCTCCCGAGCCAGTCCCGGGCCGTGCGCGGGGGGGTGGGGGGCGGGGGGGGGGGGGGGGGGGGCGAACAAATCACACCATACAACCGATCGGCGGCTGTAGAGCCGCTGATCGGTTGTATGTGAAACAGCCGGTAACGGCTGTAAAGTATATGTGGCTTTTTTTCTCCTGTCCGTGTGCAGGAAAAAAATGCCCGCGGATGTGAGTCTGCCGTCTGTCCGTTTTTTCTCAACAGGCAGACGGCAGGAGGTTAAACATGGTTGTGAGGGTTCTTCTTTAAAAATATTTATTGTATGAGGTCCCAGGCTGTTCTATAGTCCATAAAGCTGGATACAATTTTGCAACTGTAGTCATGTTAATGCTTTTTGAAATGTTTTGATTAGGTAAGTGAGGGCCTAAATAGATCTCATAAAGCCCTGTATAGAGGTGGTCTTATCAGTTACAACCTCTGTTTTTAAATGCACTGAAATATATTTATTATATACATAGGACGAAGTACAACATTTGAGCCCAGCTTCCAACCTTTTTTCCATTCTGTTGTTTTACTTGAATGCAATATCACTTCCAGCATGCTGTAGAAAGCAGGCAAGTCTAGGCACATTCAAATCTCTAAATTTTGTCTTTCAGATCAATAACATACTTTTGAGATTTTGGGATTTTAGAGTTGCAAGACTTTCACTTTGTGAGAGACTATGTGGCATTTGTTTGAAGCAACATTTGCTTTGTATCTTTGAACATGTTCTTATGTGCTCAAAACCACAATAATCTTTTGACTACACATTTCTGATCATTCCAGTTCTAAGCCTGTGACTGTTTTATCTGTTAAAGGAGAAGTATGAGGTGAGTGAAAATCACTCAACCTCATTGTTCGAGCCGACGTGTGACAATGAAACTGTCACACGTCGGCTCAATAGATCGGGAAGTGAGCAAACACATACAGTCGCTCGCTCACTTCTCAATCATCTCCCTGCAGAGAGCCGTGACTGTCAGTCACGGCTCCCTGCGGGGATTCCCCGCTCCGATCCTCCAGCGCTGACTGGGGGAACGGACGGGGGAGGGGCAGGTACAGCTGGTACCTGCAGCCTCTAGATAGGCAGAGCCAGCGGTCATTCATGCAGCTGGGTGGATCTCGACAGCATTGTCGGGATCCGTCCCGGCTGCGACGGTCTTGGTATACCGCGAGCTGCAGCGATATACTGAGCTTTGGGTCACAGGAGGATGCTAGTATATGTCCTCCCATGACCCTTAAGAGAACTATGGGGAAAAACACCCCATAGTTCTCTTTTAAATTTAGCTAAACTGCACATTAGCCATGGGAAAAATGGGTGTTTCGCTTTTACCATTTCTGAGAAAGTTAGTTAACGATTTAATGTCTGAATGAAATGTGCACTTTGTTTATGGTCTCTAAATCTTTGGCAGGTGAAGAGGGTAAAGAACCCAAAAATAAAAATGGAAATTAAGTCTATATTCCTATTTTGCAGTGCATTGAATGTGTGTGGCAAGGTAGTAAATGTGGTGGTTTGCCGGGATAGGGGGAATCCCTGATTTAAATCTGTGCCAGGAAGTGCAGTCTTATTGCACAAGATTCATCAAATCTTTTCCTTCAACAGTATTCATAGTATTTTTAAATGATGAAATTTAGAAGAAATAAGTGTCTGGACCTTTTTATTTAAGTAATCCATTATGGGGACTTTGACATTACCAGCAAAACTTTTGGCCCTTACTAAACTTAATACAGCTGAGGGCCTAACAAAGCCATGATCTTACTTGATTGTATTAAAAAACAATGGGAAGCCCACATGTGCCTATCACTGGAGCAAATTACTCATAATTGCCTTGTAGCATAAATGGTAAAAAGAAAAATGTTTTCAAAGCTCCTTTTTATTCACTTTAAAAAAATTTCTTTTACAACTTTTTATCCTTGGCAGGTGTCAAATCCACCATCTCCTGCGCCACAAAGCCAGCCACGGTCAAGCTCAAGTGTTGCATCAATAATTGATCAATTGAAACATTCAGGTGAGACTGACAAGTCACAGCCTGCCTCATAACTCCTAATGAAGAAAGTTTATGTAGAAATTACAGAGCCTGGAGACTGTACAATTGTCATTTAACACACTAAAAAACACTTAGGAAAAAGGAAAAGCCTAACATGTGGAACAATTTGTGTTTTCTATGACTTTTTAAAAAAAAAAAATGCATCATTTCCTATAAAATTGTTGTGTTTTCAATGTAAATGTGATAGATTGTGATTTCTTTAAAAGTAAAATAATATTACTTGAGTTTTTTTTGTTTTGTTTTTTTTCAGGGGGGGGGTTCTGCACAAGATCCTTATTTTATGAAGTATTGCTAAAACTAAATGTTATTTACTTCTGTTTCCTAAAAGTAGACCTGAGAGAGAATTCACTTACCCGAGAATGAACAGGAACAAAAACGAATTTAAAACCGTTTTTTCATTTTAAATACAAAAAAGACCATCTTCCTAAGGTGCAAAAGAAAATGTACAATGGTCCATTACATTTTAATGTGGGCATAGTTATAGGTAAAATAAATGTGTGTTTACCCCATTATGTTAAGAGGGAAGACGAAATACTGGGATTTGGAAATGGTTCTGTTCATGATATGGGGTGTGTTGAAGTAGTGGAACTAAGAACTTTGAGTGCATTGGGAAAGGAAGTGGGCTAATAGGGCTGGAGATCCGGACGTCAAGAACATACATATCTTATTCACGCTAATAGAATTTTGCTGATCCATGGTGAGCAGATTGAAAGAAAGGTGTCAGCCCTGCATTTTTTTATTGTTCAAGGTTTTTGCTTCTATAGATCTCAGCTCCTATCCCACAAGGTTAACTATTTTAGACAAGGGGATAGTGGATGTAGCTGATACCACTGGTAAATGAAAGCAAAATGTTTAATGTACCTATTTCTCTATTTTCTAGCCTCCTTTTCAAGATGAGCAAGATTGGGATACATTTTATTAAAGGAGAACTATGGGGTAAGTTTTTTTTTCCCCATAGTTCTCCTAAGGGTAACGGGAGGACATATACTAACCTCCTCCCGTGACCCAAAGCTCCGTATATAGCGAGCTACAGCTCGCGGAATACTGAGACTGCCGCGGCCTGGACGAATCCCGACATTACTGTTGAGATCCACCCACCTGCGTGAGTGACAGCTGGCTCTGCCTATTCAGAGGCAGAGCCAGCTGTACCCTCCCCCGTCCGTTCCACCAGTCGGAGCTAGGGGATCGGAGAGGGGAAATCCCTGCAGGGAGCCGTGAGTGACAGACACGGCTCTCTGCAGGGAGATGATCGAGAAGTGAGCGAGCGACGGTATGTGTTCACTCACTTCCCGATCTATTGAGCCGACCTGTGACAGTTTCATTGTCGCACGTCGGCTCGAATTATAAGGTTGAGTGAAAATCACCCATCTCATAGTTCTCCTTTAACAGTAAAGAGAGCTTTAAGTGAGATCCCTACTTATTTCCTTTTACATTCTGCATCCACACTGTCTACAATGGGGGAGGGGGGGCACAGATTTAATAGGAAAGGTTTAAAAGCCCTATCGGGTTATTTTTTGCTGTTTTGAGTACCATTAGGAGGATTTCCCTTTACTTTCGGTCCCAGAGACGCAACAGGAAGTTACAGGAAATCTCCCCAAATGAGGGAAATTCCCCTCTTTGACAGTTGTCCCCGGAACTGGTGTCCCCAATGGAAAGTTTTTCCTTTTTACCTTTTAGCTCTAAAATGTTGGATTTCCCCTCACTTTCTGTTTCAGTGATAGTGGTCATCATACTAATAGATAATTTTCCCATACGGGGGCACAGACATCAATAAAAACCTGATGAAGATTCTAATCCCGTCTCTATCTAAAACGTAAAAAAAATAGGTTTCTCTTTACATACATTTTAAGGTACACCATGCCCAGTCTTTGGACATTAAAGTATTTTCAAATTTTTAACAAGCTTTTAGAAAAATAAATCCCCGATCTCTTTAGCTGCTTGTAATCTGAAAGAGGACTTCAAAGGCTCTAAAGTCAGGTTTCAGACATCTGTTTGTTTATATTAGAAGGCTGGCAGGGTGCCAAGATTCTGATGCAATAGAAAGTAATAGGAAAGGAGGTAAGATGAGTGCCTCTGGGAATTGTGGATGGATTTCTCCACAGTGCCTGTAGCTACAGAGGTGAATGAGGGTTTGTTTTAATGTGCTTTTTGTGCTGGTCCAGAATATGTAAAAATTTTAGTGTACATTGACTGAGCACAGGTTCAGTTTAACAACAAATGCATCCTTTTAATTAGAGACAGCGCTCCTCTATCAGTGATGCCACTTCAACCATTATTATTGCTTTTGATTATATAGCACTCACAGATTCCACACAAACCAAGTACATGCATTGTAACACACACTAATCACAGAAACGGTGCTCAACCAAACCTTGCAATATAAAATGGAGAGGATACATACATGAGGTAAGGTAGATTTCTCAGCAGTATTTGGATTTAGATTACAGTGGAAAATGAGGTGGTGGGAGAGAGAGACTGAATAACTATTACCTTTTTTAACATACCGCTTTTGTTAATGAGATTTTTTTTTTCCTATTTTGAACAGCAAATGAATTGTGATGTCTTTACCAGATGAATGGCATGCTGTGGAAGATATTCACAGTAGCAAGCAGATCATGCCACAACAAGATAGAAAAAAAGAAAGCCAGTGTAAATTAGGTTATGCAGGGCTTTTAAAATGAGCGCATACTCTATTTCTTAAAACATCTGGTCTGCTTGCAAGCTGATATAAATCTGTGGATCAGTTGTGTTGTTAATGGTCCAACCTATGTTGTCTCATTCACATTAGATATTTTTTTTTTCCGTGTGTGTGTAGTGTTTTTATAGCAGATTCATAATAGATGATATTTATATGATATAGACTAGGGATTATTTGCACCAGAAAGTATGACTGAATGTGTGTTTTGCATTTTTAGAAGGACCCCTTTCAGCTAATCCCAATAGAAAAATCCAAGTGAATCCGGCAAAAATTAAGCATAAAGAACTGCAATGCCATATGTAGATAGCAACAGTTCTATCCTGGGGGCGTGGGAGAAGAGTGTTTTAATTGCTGGGGGAAAGATGCCCAGGTGAGGAGAGGTGGCCAGGGAGAACAGTGGCAGAAAGGTGCAGTATCTTTGCATAGGTGTTGTTTGTAAATGTATGCACTTGCTTGCAATCAGCCGCTAAAATTTGTAGTTGTCGAAAAGACAATTGAAACAAAAACAAAACGGCAGTTCTAAAGTAAAATCCCTCAGCAGTGTTGTCACCCTGTGGGCAGGGTAGTCTTAGATGGAAAAGTAATAAATGTACTGATGTAAGAGACAGCAAAGTAAAGCAAGTTCCATTCAGCTCCACTTTGGTAATGTTAAAGTGATACTAAACTCAGGTGTTAAATCTTAAAAATGCATTCAAGTACTTTTAAAGGAGAACTATGGGGTTCTATCTTTTCTTGATTAATGCATTCCTTAGGCTAAATAAGTAAATTATGTAATTTACTCTAATTAGCCAAAATGCACAGTAAGGTTGTAAACCCTTATTTAAGGTGGTGGGCGGGGCTAAGCGCTGCAATGAGGAGACATCCCGACGTGTCTGACGGGATCCTCCCCACTGATCTTCCTCACTGTGACTGACAGTGATTCTTGAGAGAGCTGCTGCGCATGTCCATATATTCGTGGACGCGCAGCAGCTCTCTCCTTACCTGCACGCCCCCGTGTCCGCCCCGCGCTTCTTCCCCTCTCTCTCTCTCTCTCTCTCCCTGCCCTGTGTGACACTGACATAATAAAATGATCGTGGATCGCTGATGACAGAGGGGAAGGAGCTTTCTCTCTGGGGATCCCTGCAGACTGTCAAGCATTGATCTGCAGGGATCTCCAGTGACATCATTTACCATATATGGACTTTTCCATTTGTAGTAAATGCTGAAGAGAGAGAGAGAGCTCCTTCCCCTCTGTCATCAGCGATCCACGATCATTTTATTATGTCAGTGTCACACAGGGCAGGGAGAGAGAGAGAGAGAGAGGGGGGGGGGAAGGAGCCCGGCTGGCACACGGGGACGTGCAGGTAAGGAGAGAGCTGCTGCGCATGTCCATATATTCGTGGACGCGCAGCAGCTCTCAAGAATCACTGTCAGTCACAGTGAGGAAGATCAGTGGGGAGGATCCCGTCAGACACGTCGGGATGTCTCTTCATCTTCTCTTAGCTCCGCCCACCACCTTAAATAAGGGTTTACAGCCTTACTGTGCATTTTGGCTAATTAGAGTAAATTACATAATTTACTTATTTAGCCTAAGGAATGCATTAATCAAGAAAAGATAGAACCCCATAGTTCTCCTTTAACTACTAACATAAATGTGGCTGATTTGTGTATCACTCAGCTTTAGATCCTCAAATCATCTCTGAATTTGTGCTGTCACTGTCCTTCCTTCTGGAGGGTGGCTCCTGACTGTCTCTTTTAAAGGAGCTCCTAGCAGGCTTCGGCACTACTTCAAGTTTTTGGAAGGTGACAGCACTTCCAAGCAGATTTATGCTCAACATACCCAACCTATAACTGAAGTTTTCTTTAAAGGTTTTAACAAAGCTGCTCAGAACTTGATGAAAATGTACAAATTCTAAAAGTGTGTACACACTGCTATCATATGACGTCCGTGTGAACAAGGTCCAAGGATTTTACTCCATGGTGACTTCTAAGCATCATCATTACACAAAACATTTTTGAGCCTACCATCCTCAAATCTCAGCAGCATACAACATTTTCCCAACTAGTTTTGGTGACCCTTTTTTCAGTGCATTATTTTCCTGGAAAAAGAGGGGAACAGGGGTTGCTGTCCTGCTGCTGTCCTCCTTGATGTGTTGTGTATTCAGAATTGCTATTTTCCAAATCATTGTTGTAAATAGTATTTTTCTGTGGTCAGGTGGAAAAAGTGCAACAGAATTTTCCATCTAAACTGTGTGGATGAAGGAATCTCCCACTGGGCCAAGCTTAGCAAATCTGCAGATAATCTATAGGTGTATAGATCTTTGTCTTGAACGTCTCTCCTGCAGCGGTCCTAAAGCTGGCCATACACCTATAGATTATCTGCAGATTTTCTATGGCCAGATGGGAAAAGTGCAACAGATTCCTCCAACTATGCTAAACTGTGTGGATGGAGGAATCTCCCACTGGGCCAAGCTTCAGTATCTTGCTAGTCGGCCTCGCTGGCTCTCAAAATACCTGAACAATGCCTGCATTCAATGAGATTGTTCAGGTATTTTGACAGCTAGTGGGGCCGACTAGCAACATACTGAAGCTTGGCCCAGTGGGAGATTCCTCCATCCACACACTTTAGTATAGGTGGAGGAATCTGTTGCACTTTTTCTATCTGACCATAGAAAATCTATAGGTATATGGCCAGCTTTAGGATCCTGGTGTCATCACGTTTTATACACTGTGCATAGGCTGTGTATAGACCTGAGGACTCCAAGGAGTATTCCATCTGTGCAGCCGAGGAGGAGAAACGTTTCAGTGATCACAGTAGCAGGGAGCCAGCTCGGGGTGGTCTGGTGAGTATAACGTTTTGTTTTTTTAAACACCCAGACAAAAAGGAGCACTTAACTCTTGCAGTGCCGGGGGTAACCCCACTGCAAGGTTTAATACAATTTTTTCCTGTAGTTCTTTAATGTATTGCATAGTACAGTATTGTACTGTTAGCCTATAAAGGGGATCACTTCAAACCTTATGCATTCATCAATGGCTAATTTCTTAAAGATGCAATTTTTCGAGATGCCTTGGATCCCTTCATCAGCCATTTTACAATTATACAAAATGGGATAGAGCCTAACAAAGGGATCTAAGGCATCCTGAAAATGTGTATCTTTAATAACTCAAGTTAGAACTGAATGGGATCACGTAATCTCAAAACCTTTTGCAGTGTATTGTATACCAATCTCAGAGCAGAAGTTGCTGCGACTGTGTATGGTACCAGCATTTATCCGCGGTCAAAGGTGCTTTGATTACCCATCTTCTTCACGAGTGTAATTAAATTACAGCTATGCTATTTGCTTTGGCTTGTTGGATGAACAGGTAGATGTGCCTAATAAGTGGACATCAAGTACCTTATATATCAGTGTGTTCTTACTAAGGCTGGCCATACACCTAATACATTTTTTTTCCTTCAACCCGCGGGCTGAACAAAAACAATTGACGTGATTCCTCCATCAACAAAAACAGCTTGTCGATCGAGGAATAGGCACCGGCACCTGTCGGAATACCCAATCAGAGCGGGCAACTCATTGGCTGCCGGTTCTAATCGTACAAAGATTTTTCAGCCGGCTCCTTCGATCAGCTGATCGACAAATGCCGGCTGAAAGGGAGCCGACAGTCCCACACACTGTGCAAATTTCGGCCGGTACATTAAAAACCGACCACAATTTGCCCAGTGTATAGGCACCTTAAGAAATAGATCTGTTTCCCCACAGCCACCAAACTGATTTAAGCATTTAGAGCAAGTGCTCATTGTTGACTAAGGAGAAGTAACTTAAGTATAGCAAAAGCACTTATACCGCATGTATTGTCTGCATTGTCGCCTTATTCTCTGGAATGCAAAATGATGTTTCTCCACTAGATGGCACTGCCATAATGTGTACTGTAAATGGCATGCCAGTAAGAGCAAAACTTAAACATTTACAAATACATTCCTTTGAAAATTATGTTAATGTATTTTATTTTCTTGTACGGTAAAATTATGCAAAACACTAAGTCCTACATATCTGGTAAAAGGCGTGTTATGGGGGGATTCTTCCCCTCCCCCCCTTCACCAGACAATGGGACTGCGAATTAGGTCGCTCATTCGCCCCTGATCAAATAGTTTGAATTCTACACTTATACACTCTACACAGTGCATAAGGCATCCATTTCAAATAAAACACAAGAATCAAGTTATAAGTGCTTGGCAAGATGGTATATGACTTCGGTTCATCTTAAGTTGATGTTCCCTAATACCGCCCTAATATTGTTGGAGGTGTGGGCAAAACAAAGGAACATTACTGCATATCTTTTGGGAATGTCCACTGATACGAACAGTATGGAACTCAGTGAAAAAAATACGTTAGAAAATGACGGGGATTGATTTAAGTGATAGTCCTGACGCCTATCTGTTACACTTAATGGTTTATCATTGAAAAAATAGAAACATTCTCTTCTTATTCATCTTTTTAATGCCGCAAGGGCACGCATACCAGTGCTTTGGAAGAGTATTAGTCCTCCTTCAGTTGCACAATGGCTGTCAAGGATACATGATATAAAGTCAATGGAAGATCTGACCTCATTGTTACATGGTAGGGAGGAGTGCTTTTGACAGACGTGGCTACAGTGGTTTGATTTTCAATCCTCTCCAGTATATGTAACATACATGCGATAGGGAAATGAGTAGAGGTCGTTATGTGATAGGGAAAGATTAGGAGGGGGTTTTTTGTATGTAAGGGTATTGTTTGTGTATTTTGTTATTTTATAATTATATTAGCTATTAAGCAATGTATCAAACAAATGGGTGTTGTTTATTGTTCTTTGTGTATATGATGAAAAGTGTAAAATAAAGAATACAAAAAAAAGGCATGTTAAGAAAGATGCATTAATTTAGTGCCTAGCACCTGAAAGCCAGAAAGGTTTTGTCTGTGAGTATTATACACGATTTTGTTGTTGTTTTCTCAACAAGGCTGTGAATATACAGAATAATGCATGTATATATGCGCAAATTAATAGATTGCCAACGCACTTTAACGTGCCGAAAATCAGACATGCACCAATTTTCCCAAAGCACTACCATGTATTGTGGCGTGCTACAATGCAGGTGCAATGCCTATTGCACGGCACAGCAACACATGTAACATGTAATGCCAAACAATAGTGTAAATGGCCCCTGAATAATTCCGATTTTTGGATATTCTGGTAGGCTGAATGTCTCACCAGCCTTTTCTGCACTTTTTTAGTTCTGACTACATGTGAACATTAAGGCCTCATTCACACGATACGGCCGTATCGGGCAGATCCAGGGAAGGACAGGTGCTGCATGTGATAAGTACGCAGCCCCTGTCCTTCTCTATGGGAGTACGTGGCCATGCACCGCCCTACGCTCACCCCAAGTGCAGGTCTGTGCTGGTGCTGTTGTCCGTACTCGTACGCTGACAGGATGGATCCTGCCAGCGTCTCAGCCTGGACACACACACCCGTAACGGTGTTTCTTTTGTCATGAAAATGTTAGAATTCGAAAATTAAAGCAAATTTAATGGTCACGTTTAGAGGTACAGTATGGTCTGAGAAAGGTGTCACAGAAGTAGTGGACACCTGCAGGGTTATTCACAAAAGGGTGAAGAGTTTGGAGAAGACAAGAGAAGTGAACAATCTAGGACAACATAGCTGAACTGGAAAGTGAGCTGAATTGGAGAATTTTTCCAAATTTTGCACTCTCTCTTGCTTTGTGACAACTGCAAGTATCACATGCAATAATCAAGTAGTTGGCTAGTAGGCTAAAAAACAATAATACACATTTTTCTGCAATGGCTATTAAGTTTAATACTTTAAACTATTTTTTTCTGACACTGGATGAATTGAAGATCTTCCTTACTCAAATTCTAACTGAAACAGAGAACACTGAATTTGATATAGTTAGATAGATATTACACTAACAAGCGCCATTTTCATAGTCTCCACATTCCAGTTGACCATACTAACCAATGCACCCTGTAATGTAACCTACATGGTCGGACACACTCCCTCTCTTCTTCCACACTAAAAGGCCGCATAAGGATGCTTGTCACAATATATGTGGTTGCTACTTTTCTATGCCAGCACAGAGTACTGGAATAGGAGGACGGGAAGTACATTTAAGATAAAGATCTAAGATAAATGGTATTTTAAAATAAGTTAAAAAGAGGGCAGGAAGTGCATTTAAGATGAAGATCTGAGATAAATAGTATTTTAAAATACCGGTAAGTGAAAATCTCATACATACAGTCAAAAAAGTTGGAACACTCTAAAATCTACATAAAAACATAATGCAATGGTTTGTAACTATTACAAACCCATATTTTATTCACAATAGAACATAGAAAACATATCAATTGTTTAAACGGAGAACATTTACCATTTTAAGAAAAAAATAAGGTACATTTGAAATTGATGGCAGCAACATATCTCAAAAAAGTTGGGACAGGGCAAGGTTTACCACGGTGTAGCATCCCCTCTTCTTTTAGCAACACTCTGTAAACGTCTGGGAACTGAGGAGACCAGTTGCTGGAGTTTTGGGAGAGGAATGTTGGCCCATTGTTGCCTGATCTAGGATTCTAACTGCTGGGTTTATGAGATTTGCAGATCATTGCATTCTGTTTTTATGTAGATTTTACAAGGCGTCCCAACTTTTTTGGAATTGGGGTTGTATTACAATATTTATTTATATAAATATAAGCAGGCTAATGGAGCAGGACTTTGCTTTGTATATGTACTCAGTACTTGGTTTGGGCCCCTTTTGCAGCACTTACTGCAATTACTTTTGCACGATATTCTAATTATTCGAGTTTCACCTGTATATTAGGGCTGGTAATGATTCAAATTTTTGTGTTTGATTAATCAAAATTTTTTTAATTTCGATTAATTATAAGCCATTATTATACAGCCAAGGGAACTGTATAACTGGAAGACAAAATGAAAGAGAAGGGCGCCCACCCTAGTGCAGATGGTTCTATATGCCAATATGGACGGCACACAGGCTGATTGAAGTTTGTAAACTGATGTATCCTTGAACTACTCGTTTATGCTTCTAATCGATCTACCATTGTGAATACCTTTGCACTCTATTTTGCTATTTTTAAACAATAAAGAACCATCTGCACCTGGGTTGGTGCCCTTCTCTTTTTTTACTGTAATACCTGTTTGAACGGTTGAGCTGGATGCTGTGGTACTGGTGGTTGAATCGGTGGTGTTGGAGATCGAGGGGGTGGTCACTGCCGCAGCAGCTGCTGCCGAAGTGGCTACGTCGGCTAACGAAGGGAAGGGGGGAGGAGTACGGTGACGTCACGGACATCGACGTCACCGGACTCCTCTCCCCTTCCCTTCGTTAGCCGTCAAGGACATCAACGTCACCGGACTCCTCCACTATTCCATCCTCACTGCTACTGCTCCAACATATACGACCGCCCCTTGCCATCACTGCTCAAAAGCACACAACCTCACTTCCTGTGACTGCTCAGACGCATTTGACCCCACTCAGCACCACTGCTCGGAGGCAATTTTTTTTAGCCATTGCCACTACGTGGACACACACTCAATGACACTGCAGCGACAAACACTTCAGTACATTGCTCACACAACAAATGGGCACACTTTTACTAGTTCACTATAAAACATAAAACAGTGTGAACCATATAGGCAAAAACAGAAACAGCTAAGACAGATGTGATATGTTTTTCAGTGTCATCCTTTTTATGCAGAAAGTAAAATGTTCAATAGAATAGTATAGCAAATTCCTGTCTTTTTTCTCTTCTCTTTGTTGCATTGTGACCTACTGATTATAGTACTTATATCAGCAGGTTTCAAGTGTAAAGTTCACACATTAATGGTGCTAGAAAATAACAGTAGCGAGTAGGAAGGCGCTGAGGTAACTCATTTTAGCCAAACATCCTGCCAGCATTAATAAAATAACAAAAAAACAGGACTGTAGGTCATATGAAGCCCACTAGGCACCTATTTGTAGTGGAATTGCAGAAAACCTGATAGTGAGCATTTTTTAATGTGTAGCGTTTGTGCATCACTCAGCAGTACATCCTCAAATCATCTCTGAATTGGTGCTGACGCTGTCCTTCCTTCTGGGGGGTGGCTACTTTTGTTCCCCATGGTCCCTGTGTGTGTTGTTAAGTAGCCTCCGCTCCAAGCTCGCTCCCATGATGGACTATAATTTCATGTTTAGTTTACTGATTTGTAGTGAGATTGTAGTCTATAACAGGAGCGAGCTTGGAGTGGTGGCTACTTTACAACACACACTGAACCATGGACCGATATCGTACAACACACACTGAACCATGGACCGATATCGTGCAAAACACAGATTTGCATTCAAGTCAATGGAGGCTGTTCACACATTGCATTGCGCGGGCGAAATCGCCTGCCACGCAAAAAGGTGCAGGAGTTATTTTCAGATGGTTATCGTGCAGTTTTGCTCACATAGACATCTCTATGCATTTAAAATTGTGCAGTTTTCAAAGCAAAATCACACAAAAACCCCCCCTCTCAACAGCTCAATCGCCTAGGTGTGAACCAAGCCTAATAGGGTACTTAAATGCATTTTTAAGGTTTAACTCATGAGTTATAGGTAAACCCCTAAGTTTACCTATTTAACCATGTTTCATGTTGCACCCATATTCAAGGTGTAACATGACACATGTTCAGATCGCAACCCCTCCCAACCCCACTTCTGCCCCACCCCCCAACCTTTTAGTTCTCAATGGAATACAAGTGCAGTGTCGTCATCACACTTGTAGGCATTCACTCTTTCTCCTGTCCATGTTACTAAATGTTCTTACTGAGGTACTTGTTCTCACTTGTTCTGCCTGATGAAGGGGATCATGTGTGACCCCGAAATGTTGCAAAATGTGTATTGTTGCATGACACGTCAATAAAATACGTTATTCTACTTTGGAGTGCCGGTGTCCGTAATTTCCTATACTCTACCCAGACGGTGGCCATTCGTCGACTACTGATGCACCCAGCCTACCTGATCCCCCCCCCCCGGGCATTATTTTGCATTTTACTGCGGCACTCAACAATGAACATTGCATGCGTTGGTGCAGTGCAGTGCCATTTATTCTGAACCCTAACATACATTGAGATGGGCATGCTTTGCAATTCAGTGCAAAAAAATAGTGCATGCACCCTTTGTGTGCTGCAACACACATCCATCTTTAAGGCATTGTTTTGCATCAACCACAACACCATAGTGTGAAAAGGCCCTACATTTTTGGTGCAGACATCTACTTAGATGACTCCAATACATCTTAATAATCTCTCGGTACCACCACCGCACACCTGCTATCCTTGATACCCATGGCAGCCATCCCCCAGTGTCCACCTTTCTTTAACCAACACCCCACAGTTGCTGCTTGCCTCCTGATTCCACACCCTCCTCCTACAATTTTCCTTACCATCCACACCTCCTCCACAATTTTCCCTGCCAGTGAAGTCCCCAATTACAGCCTGGCCATGCTTCCCAGCACTGTGTTACTGAAACTCCTTACAATCCACTTGATTTCATCACCCCTATGCTACATCCCTCAATTTCCAAGCCCAACTCTTCTCTCTGAGCACCTGGGGTACCCAGTTCAATAACAATTTGCGCAAAGCATGACGCAAATGGGGTTTGAACCCACAACCTCATGACTGTACCATGGGTGCATTTACCCACTGAGCCACAGCCAGGACTGTTTGTGTTGGCTTCCAAAAAGACAATACAGTGGTAAATGCAATGAAACATGCTTTGCCACTATTTGGGAATTGGTGCAAAGAGCATGGAGAAGTGGCCACTGCAATGGGGGACACGTACCAATGCACACATTTTATTGAAAGATACCACTCACCCGTTTATATATCAAATAAGGCACTGGTTTTTAACAGTCTTGCAAGAAATTGTGGCTGTGGTATAGTAAGTCAAACATTAGCCCTGCAAAGCTTAAGCCAGATGTGACATGTTGTAGTAACCCAATGTTTTTTTCCGTTTAAAATTCCCATAAAAATGTGTTTCTCTTTTTGAACGCCAGAGGCCTTGCTGGGATTTTCATTCCCTTGCCAGTGTGTCTTTTTCTATTCCAGAAACCTTATGGTATTTTAATTCTCTGCCAGCATGCCTTTTCCTTTAGGATTTTGATGCAAAAAGTCAGAATGACAATAGGCATAGAATGTCAACACTATGTCTATTCCTGATAAAGCCCTTATTTTGGCATCTCTCATGAGAGGCTCTGCTTGTGGCTTACTGGATAAAGTGTCTGCTGTACAAACAGAGCTTCCCTGCAACCCATCCACTGCTGTAGTTGAGGTGTCTAGCTTCCATATCTAATAAGGGCCCAGTATCTGGCAGGGAGACTCCAGCAGCTCAGACCATGGCTCAGAAGGTTAATGCGTCTGTCATGCAATCATGAGTTCAAATCCTAGGTTCAACTTCCTTGATTTGAAGAAGGAATCGATTGTGGTTGATCCAGGCACTGCAATATAATTTTCCTTTAGGATTCAGTGTTTCCAGTGCGTACCTTGTGAGTTGTAAACACATGGGTTAAGTGCCTGGTTTTTATTCCTAGTAAAGCCCTAATTTTGGCATCACTTGCAAGAGGCTCTGCTTGTGGCGCAGTGGGTAAAGTGTCTGTTGTGCAAATGAACTATAGTGAGTTTTACTCCCTGCTGAGCTTGAAGCTTTCCTGCAACCTGTCCACTGCTATAGGTTATGAGCCTAGCTTTCATATCTAATCAGAGCTGAATATTTGGCAGGGAGACTCCAGTAGCTCTGTGAATGCCTGCTGCTTCATTGCAACCCGTCCACAATTTGCTGCTCTTGTTGAACCCTAAAGCCTGGCAAGAAATTCATTTTCCTTGTCAGTGTGTTTTTTTTTTTTTTTTATGCCTTCCAAATATTATAAGACCCAGCATTTGGGGAACATCCCTAGCAGCTCTGACTTTGGCTCTGAGGGATAATGCACTTGTTGTGCAAATGAGAGGTTGTGAGTTTAAATCCTGGGTTCGGCATGCTTTATTTGAAATAGCAATCGATTGTGGTTGGTTGAGGCCCTGCAAAATGTAAAGTAGCAGGAAAGACTAGGCAATAAGTCCCTTGGACGCTAGTTTGTGTCCTCCCGTTTCTCTAAGGAGAACTATGGGGAAAAGCCCTGACCCCATAGTTCTCCTTTAAATGTTTCCTCCCCAATGCTCTTCTATTTGCTACATGCAGTTTGTAATAAATAACAAAGTACCTGTTCTTTTTTTTTTACAAGGTGTCATGTGTTTGCAAAACTCCACCAAGCAGTGACATTATGCCGCTGGCATGCATACTTCTAAGGCATGTGTGGTAGAACGAACCCTACTAGCTGTGCAGATGGACAGACTTGCTGGAGCTTTGTGATCACATGTCCGCTTGGTAATGGGTATTTATATTGAGATTTATTGTAAACTGTACGCAGGGCCAGATTGAAAGAATCATGGGCCTACTGCTGTCGGTCGGCCAGACAGGAAGCAGCAGAGGTGATGTTCTATAATTTTTCGGGACTGCCTAAGAATGCTGGACCGTGTCACCTGTGTCAGCTGTTGAAGGCATGCTAGGCTCCACGTGCATGTGTGCAGCCCCATCTTCATCAAATCAGCTGGCTGCCACATTTCAAAACAGCTGACAGGATCACGTTTTTCACACGCAAGTTGGCTGCAACGTGCATGCATGCTGCCATTTTTTAATAATAATAAAAAATAAAATAAAATGTTAAGATAAAAAATAAAATAATAAAATAAATAATGGAAAAATTATACAATATTGTTTTCCACAGAAGGGTGGAGGATTTTTTTTTTTAAATGCAGTTTACTGATTGGCAGATAATATGTCTTTTAATATTCTAATTAATCTTAGCTGTTTTCCTTTCAAGCATAAGTGAAGCAATTTCGAATGACACGGCCACACCGGAAGCGACGTGGTCAAGAAATTTTATGTGTCGAGGAAAAAAATAGAATCAGGGCGCATGTGCATTGAGCCTAGCATGCCTCCAACAGCTGAGAATGTGTCACAGGAAGTGACTCGATCCAGCATTCTTATGAGGCCCAGGGAAATGATAGAATGAGGCCCCAGTGAGTGAGCACCTAATACGCCTGATTAGAGACCTGCCTGATTGTGTTCAGCTTGGCCGGCCTAGATTGCCATCGAGCATACCAAGGTAATCTGGGTCGGCTTGGCCTATTTTCAGTGGGGGGCCTGGAGCTGGCACTCCAATGGCTCCTATGTTAATCCGGCCATGACTGTACGCAGCAGATATAAGAACAGTAAAATGGGAGGCTATGGCATGGTCTTGTCAGCCCAGGTCAGCCATTTAGGGGGTTGACAGTCATTCAGGGGGAGGAAAGGAGGTGACCACTATATATCCAAAGTCTAAGAATAGGGGCCTTCCCCCAGCACTAGGTTTGGCCATATTCATATCTCTGCCAGGGTGGCTCTGCTTTGATAGTCCCAGGGGCTCATTGGCTCACTGAGACCTTGCTGGGCAAGAGTCATGGGCAGGGACAGCAGGAATATGACGGACAGTGCCCCAACTAATCAGAGTCTGCAACTCCCTTCCTCTGCCCACAGCAGCAAAAAATGAGCTTGAGCACTATTGAGGTAGGCTGTCACTGGAGGCTCAAGGGCGAGTTAGGCGGACATGTGCATTGCGGTATTCATTTTAGATCCCATGAGCCTGAAGGAGGAGCCTGACCTCTACTTCACTGCCATCTTCCAATCGAAGCCTGGGCTCCCCAGCTGACCAGATGGGACCTGATACGGTAGGGCTAGCTGGTCTCCTCCCAACCTGTGGCTCTTTTATAATAGGTGGATTTTTCCTTTAAAGCAGACCTTTACTCTTAAAAATCTAATTCTACCAATGCATCCCTCTTTGTATGATGATTATTAATATTATAGACATGTCAGGTGTAAAATGCTGTGATTTTGGAATACTTACACTTGCAGAGCATTCACTTCCTGCTTTGAAAGGGCAAAATTACTGGGATTGCCTTGTCATCAGCAGAGCATTGCTTGGAAATCTCCTCTGTAATCTCACGAGATCTCAGGGAAAGACATTTTCCTCCCCTGAGATGATGTGCATGGTCACATATCCTAGTCACATGTCCTAGTCACATGTGCCAGAAATCCAGGCAATAAAAGGAGAGTTAATACTTTGCCCTTAGTAAACATGGCCACTGTCAAAAGAATGGGGAAGAAAAGAGAAAAATAAAAAGCCTGCAATTATCTAGCAGTAAGTGTTTGTAGATTGTGATTACGAAACATTTCTAAAGCTGTGTTTGTTGTATTTTTGAAGATATAAGTAAAGGTACACTTTAAGCACCTCTTGAATTTAAACCAACACATCTATGAAGAGGCCTAACTGACCTAAGGAATAGCAGCTAGCGACTGTAACCGTTTCTTGGTCAGCGTGCTCTATGATTGTTCTGTAAGAACAAGAAAGGTTTGTTTGCTTTTTTTATATTAGGAAATAAATATTCATTAACAATTTGTGTTCTCATTTTTATATACTATGAAAAGTTTATTTTATTGAGAAGGGAATTTTTTTTCACTGTTCTATTCATTGGCATCTACAATAATCAAGTGTACGTTAGACTCACATAACAGCAGAAACAAATGTAACACATTACGTATGCTCTAATCTGATTTTAGCACTTGGCTTTGTTTTTCTATTGCACACTGAAAGCCTATTACAGCACAGTGGAAGCCCAAGTGGTAAAATGTACAGTACATTTTGTTTTTGCTTACAAATTGACCTGTGTCAGTGCCCCATAGCTTCTAGTGTTGACAACTGTAATTTTGTCTCAATTTGCTTTTTGTAGCTTACCAGCTAGTACTTTTTGCTATTCTGTGAAAGCATGCAATTTATGCTTTTTACATCTGCAGTATACTGATATAAGAAAATAAATTTGAACTGTATTGAAAAGCATTTACATGTAGTTTTCTCCGCTAAATGTAACTATGGTTTTGATCAGAGGGTGCATTTCTCCTCTACATAGACATGAAAGATCTGCATCATTCCCCAGAAGCCACTTTAATGTTTGTTGACATGCCATCGTTATGGCATTACCTTGTCACGCTTCATATCCATTGGGAAAAATTTCAAGCAAATGGTTCTTTGTTCCCTATGACTTGTAGTAAACCAGAACATTTTTTCATATATTACATTGACATGATCCTAATACATAGAAAATTGAAGGGTCTTCTTTCTTTGCTTTAGCAGTAATACAGTTTTTAGAATGCTCCACTTTTTGCCTGCTTTCTTTTTATTTTAATTGCTTTGAGGACTGGAGCGGATCCTTGGTGTAATCATACACTTTGCAGTAGCATATGAGATTGCTGTAGTGTCTCTTTGAAAATGATCAAAAGCCATGAGCCATACTGTCAAACACTGCTCTCTTCAGTTAAGAGATTGTAAGCTCTTGAAGACAGGGGTAACTTACCATTTGTTACAAGCTTTGCACTATACTGTATGTGGCTTCTGTACTGTTATGAATGCATATTTAATCACTAGTTATCTAAATGCATGTTTACCCACTAGCTGCCCTGAATGCATGTTTACTCACTAGCTGTCCTAAAGAATGCATGTTTACTCACTAGCTGTCCTAAATACATGTTTACCCCCTAGCTGCCTCAAATGCATGTTTGCCCACTAGCTGCCGCAAATGCATGTTTGCCCACTAGCTGCCGCAAATGCATGTTTGCCCACTACCTGCCTCAAATGCATGTTTGCCCACTAGCTGCCGCGGATGCATGTTTGCCCACTAGCTGCCTCGAATGCATGTTTGCCCACTAGCTCCCTTGAATGCATGTTTGCCCACTAGCTCCCTTGAATGCAAGTTTGCTCACTAGGTGTCTTGAATGTATGTTTACCCACAAACTGTCCTAAAGGGCACTGTAAGAGTTTGTCCTGCTGAAGGTTTAATAGCTACTCCATGGTTCTGCACGTGTGCCCGAGTTGGTGTGTTTCCCATTGATATCTATACTGAGCTGAAGCAGAAATTATCAGCTATTAATGGATCCACCCACATCTGGAGGATGAAGAGGGTGAAGAGGACCTGTGATGTCACTGGACCAAAGACACCTGAAAAAAATAATATGTACACATATTTTGTTTTGTAAAGGGTGCCAGGGGGAGTAGAAGAGGAGGGAACCCCAATCCTGTATATAGAGCTTTAAAGTTTAAATGTGAACTGAGGTCTAGTGTGCATTAACTTTTGAGGTCGGTTAAAGTTAATTTAAACTGGAAGATGTTTTTATGTCTTTGGTATTCCAAAAGATGGATTTGTGCTGATTAAATTTTAGCAAGTGTGGGTGCAGGACTTAAACAGAAGCTTATGGCGCACCATCCCTTCATAGAGTAAGACTACTACCTTTTTTACATCCTCTAATATCTTAACAAACTGACAGACAGGTAGCGCTCACTGTATGTCAATGAGTGAAAGAGAACCAAGGTGGGAGTAAAGATTTCATATCAAGATGAGTGCAACTTTTGCTGTGCCATTTTTTTGTGATATATATTAGAACCTGGTCTATATATTTGAAGGGATATGATGTTCCCTTACCAAAGGAAGGTGCTTTGTGTTTTGTTTTGTTTAGTTTTTTTGCGATTTGATGGTTTTAGCTTGGTTTTTCAAATTATAATTTTTTAATATACACATTATTGATAATAACATTCTGTACTTTTTGCATAATTTTGTTTTGTTGGCTGTTGCATGCTTAAAGGAGATCTAAACATAATCACTAAAATATGATATACGTTTTAACATGTTAATGTCATTCTAAAAAATGTGTCCCCTGCCACATGCGCCCCCGGTGGAGACTACAAGTGTCCCTTCTAGAACACATTGGACAGGTATGGCCCATTGTTGTCATCGTCAGCATGGCAGTATAGAGAAATGATGTGCTGTTTATACTGAGAGCATGTAGACAGGAAATGACTGAAGACGCCTGGAGGAGATCAGCAGTGCTGAGGTGCAAAAAAGGATGAAAAAAAAGGTGGAAACTGTATTTTCTGAAAGAAAAAAATATGAAAATTGTTTATGACATGCAGTCCTTTAGCAAAGCAAATGTTGTCTAGTTAGGGTTTACATTTACTTTAATACAGGTACATTTTTGGTGGACTAATATAAACCTGTGACAAGCTCTCCCTATTATTGAGACAGATGCTGGTCATTGATCTTAGGTAGAACTTTTGCATGGATTTTATGGGTTACATTTCCTTTAAACAGCTAGCTTTTCATGCTCTCTTTTATTCTGGTGTACTGTGAGAACTTTTAAATACTCTGTTCCACTCATTTATGCATTGTCTAAAAATGTACTATAATTAAGTGATATAGCAGCCACATCAGTGAGTGCTAAATGAGCTGGCAGGGGACAGGGCACGCTGCTGATGAGACAGGATGCATACACTATAGGGGGCACAAGGAGAAATCAATTTGTTGTGCTCATTATAGAAAAAATGATTTCTAATCTAAAACTGCTCATCCATTGAAGCGGACTCCAGCTGTGAGGCTCAGGACCTGGGCATAGACCTGCCAGAGGAAGAGTTGGTGAATTCAATGAGACAGCACATCTGATTAATAAAGTTTAAAATGAAGAAAGAACCAAGACTTCCTAGGTCCGAACTATGGAGAGACAATTGTGCTATGCACGGTGCTTTTATCTATAAAGTGAAGTCAAGGCAGCATACATAATACTGTATAAAAACTTTACAGTGAATAGATGTGAAGATGAAAGTTACAAAAATCAAAGCTACATTACAATGGGCTTATGTATGAAGAGTGTACTAGCTGAGAAAACAATCCTCTTGTATATAGCAATCAGTCAGAATTCTTGTTTCATTTTTAGACCTGGACTGTAAAAATGACAATTGAGAGCTGATTGGTTGCTATGGACAGTAAGATATTATGCTGTTAGCACATTTTTCATACATTATTCCTATATCAGCAAAATAGGAAGTACAGCCATACATCTGTTTGAAGGTTAACTGTTGTATTGGCGTCAGCTTAGTAACCATACAAAACATGCTGAGTTTTTTTAAATGATCATTTAATGATATCTGCAGTGCAAAACAAAGTGAGTAATAACAAAATCTATCTATCTATCTATCTATCTATCTATCTATCTATCTATCTATCTATCTATCTATCTATCTATCTATCTATATCTATCTATCTATCTATCTGTCTGTCTGTCTGTCTGTCTATCCTTTTTCTGTCCATCTGGCAGTCTCAGCACATTCTAACTCCTTCTGTTGTAATACAGAAAGGATTTTTTTTTGTTACAAAGTTTTTATTTTTATATATAATAAAGTTGAATGTCTTATTTATGTTTCACAAACACAAGCTGGGGAAAGAAATTCCTTTTAAAGTATACTCTTTTTTAAATATTCTTTAAATGCTTTATTATATCTTAATGTAACCTAGATTTTATCTGGAAAACATGATGAGCGCTGCTGAAATTATGTATTCATTTTTTATTATTGTAAGAACTATATTGTTCTTATTTGTTAGTATGTTACAAGCAAAGGCAATGTATATTCGCATTGTGTCCAACAACAGTCTACTGTAAGGTTGAAGAAGGGGATAAGCTTCCCCAAAACACTTTCCCAATTTCTACCTCTGACTAGAGATGAGGCTAGGCTTGGTGCAAACCCAGTTTGCTTGAATTTGCCCAAGCCCGCTCAAAACTATGACCACAAACCCCTCTTCTCCTTTTTTATGTTGCTTGTTACATACCCCTGACCCTTGAACCCCATACATTGTGTTATATGATGCATACTCATGACCACTACACTCAAAATATTGCATTTTACATGACATACTCTTAACCACTGCACTGTGTGTGTGTGTTAGACATAACCTAGTTCGGACTGTTGCAATTTGTAATCTGTGCTGCACATTACATGCCCCTGACCAAAACTTTCATCATGTGGGCAGCACTGGGGTTCCCCAGTTCAAATCGCAGCCAGGTCACTCTATCTGCAAGGAGTTTGCATGTTCTCCCTGTGCTTGCGTGGGTTTCCTCCCACACTCCAAAGCCATGCTGGTAGGTCAATTGGCTCTTCTCTAAGTCGGCTCTCTATGTATGCATGTGAGATAGGGACCTTAGATTGTAAGCACCTTGAGGGTAGGGACTGATGTGTATGTGCAACTATGTAAAGTGCTGTGGAAATCGTCGGCGCTATATAAATACCTGTAATAAATAAATCACAGCAGGTGCTGGCTGCTAAGTAGTCCCTAACTGCCTTAAAGAAGAACTTCAGTAAAATAGTTACAATGGTCACTTTTTGTACACAAAATAACTATTGCTGCAGTGGCTCAAGCACCAAACCCCTAACACTGTAATCTTAGCTGGTCAGCTTGATCTGCATGCAAATATAGAAAAATATAAATAAAGGCATTTAAAATTAAAGACATTTTTTATTCTGCAGGTTATCATCAAATGTATTAACTGCATACTGGTTTTTTTTACTGCACATTACACTATAACATAATAAAGAATCCCATGTTACAAGAACATACGTGTTCATCACATATGTATTACCAAACTCTCTAAGCTGCTTACCTATACATAGAGTATATCCTATAGCTTTCATTTGTACAGTTAATGAAAGCTGTGAATTGTCAAAGCTATCAAGTTTCCTTGCTGTGATTTTATTAAGTTTGAAATCCATTCATCTTTCTGAGACTGACATTTTAGGACTGCAGTTTTTTTACTTAAAAAAAAATCAAGTTTAGTTCTTTTGACTTTCTGCAAAGGTCATTACATTGCTTCCAGTCTTTTCAAGAAAATCAACCTTTCACCACTAGATGGAGCTGTAAGATTTGTTTTGTAGAGATTCTTATGGAATAATTGACAATGAGGTGAACTAAATTTAACAAATGACTGATGTTAGTCATTGGACCAGCATTAACAGTTCTTCCCAACCTTAATTGAGATTCATAACTAGGATCTCTTCCACTTTATCGGTAGTTCATCTAAAGCCACTAAAATTAATTTTCACATCTCCTATCATATCACCCGGGATCATGGTTGGCAGTGTTTGGTTCACTTAAAGTAAAAGAAGGTTAACTTATTGATCTGTCATGATTAATGCTGATTAACTGGTTATTTTGAATGGAAAAAGTCTGACCGGATATTAATTGGAATGCCATGCAATTGTCCAAAACAATTTATGTTCTTGACTATTAGCTGTCAGTAATGTTTACTGTTTGTCCAGTAGTACAGTAACAAAAAAACGATTTATTTTTTATTGTCAGACCTGTTTAACTGGTGCCTATTGACCTAAAATATCCCCTGTTGAGTTTTTTATTTTATTTTTTAACTTCCTTCTAGATTGTAGGTTCTCACCAGCAGTGCCCTCCTAAGCCTCTTGTATTGATTTGTATTGTAACTTTACTTTCTCCATTTATCTGTAAAGGACTTTGCACACTGTTGGCACTATATAAATCCTGTATAATAATAATTAGGGATGTTCATATACCAGTGGCAATACTTGGCATTTTCACTGGAACTACCAGGGTTGCAGCTGTGACTTGGCCCTGGCGCTCCACCACAGTCCTGAAATCATTAGTCGGTATTGTTTTAGGAAAACAGATGATAGTAAACAAAAATGTATCAGTAATTGTATCTGTGAGTACTTGGACAAGTATCAGTACTTGTGCTTAAAAAAAGGAGCATCCCTTATATATATTTATTGTTAAATAAAATCATAAATTAAAACAGGGATGCACAATATGGGGGGAAAAACTAGAAGAAAACACTTTTTTCATAAGTTTTGATTATTTTTTTTTTTTTTAGAAATGTTTATAATAATTATAGTATAAAAATATATTTATATATAATTTTTATTTTCCTAATTTTGTTTTACACTTTATTTTTATTTTTTTACACTTTGTAAAAAAAAAGGAAAAAAAATACTTTTTTTTGTTGTTGTCAGTTTACATCAAGCAGTCACGATGACTGCTTGATAAATTAACTTTTTTTTTACATTTGTGGCTATTATTAGGCTGCTCCAAACTTGGAACAGCTAATAATAACCTTAGAGACTGATCCTGACAGCATGTCAGAATCAGATCTCACTAAAGGTCTTTGATGTGCCTAGATGATCAGAAGTGATACATTTCAGGCAAAGAGATGCATTGTATCTCTTGTATCTCTTTGCCTGAAATGTATTATAAACATTGGGCTATCGAGCTGTCAAAACGAATAGCAGAGAGGTGACTCACTCTGCTACCTCTCTGCTATTTTTAGCTGTCAAATGCGGGATTGCTATTTTGCGCTCCCGTATTTGTATGTAATGGCTTGATTCTTTCATTAATGGAAGAAAGAAGCTTTTACAAAAGCTTAACTATTTCATTAATGAATGCCTCAATACTGAGACATTCCTTAATGACTGGTAACCGCTGAAAATCAGCGGTTACCGTCAGGGCCGGATTCCCGGCACGGTCACTGAGGCCCCGCCTCGGGGCGGCACGTAGAAGAGGAGCGGCACACGTTTGAAGTCACCCGACAGCCGAAACATGGAGTTCCGGGCGGTCATTGGTTTTCTACATTTAGCCCTGCTTTGCCAAAGCAGGGCTAAATGAAGAATGGGGGAAGCCGCTTGTTTCTTTACAAGTGATCTCGGCGATGTCGCCAAGATCACTTGTGATTAGACAGCAGCCTGTCCATCCTCCCCTGCACCTACCTCTCTCCATGCTGCGTCCTCTCGGCTCCGGCCTCTCCTCGTTGGCCACCGACGTCCTCAGGATGGTGAGCAGAGCGGCAGGGTTAAAACTAACTTGAAAAAAAGGGATTTTTTTCAAGTAAGCTTTGATTGCATTATCAAAAAACAACTCTATTATGTTTTCCTATTACAATGCTGATATTATAATAGGAGTTCTTAAGTCCCAGTATGTATTATCCTAAGGGTGTCGGGTGAATATTTGTATAACTATCTTTTTTGCAGCTACATGTAGTTTCTTGCAGGCATATAAAAGGCCATAAAATAAGTCTATACAACAAATGCTTTGTTATATCCTGTAGTTTATAATAGAGTTGATGTGCTGGTGGGCATGATGATGGGCAATAAAATATCAACATAGAAGGTTATTACAGTACTGAAGACACACTAAACATTAATAATAGCTTTTTCTCATTCTGGTTGATAGGTCAATTAAGTGGCCTAGGTGCGACTTAGGGAACATGGAGCTTTCCTGCAAACATGTAGCATTAAACCCAATGTGTAGATCATGCTACTGGCTTTTGATTTGTTGGCAACATGCAGTAAACATTGCTTTCACTGAGACTGTCATTTGGTTGATTAAGGTTTCACAAAATGGATTTTACAAAACAGATAGTAAAAATTGCCCCTACTGAAACCAGTACAAGTAAACAAAAAAAGTCTACTGTGTTAATTTCAGAATTCCAACCTCATCCGTCTCTATCCAATCTGCTTCTGCCTCTGGTGTGTTTTTGTAAACTGAGCTGCTCTTTAATTTTCTCCCCGTCCCCGCTGTCTGCCCCTAAATTAAATTGAAGGGCATTGCAGTGGGCACATTTCTGTCTGTAGATGCTGAGTTTCCCCACAATTTCCACTAACTGTCTTAGACATGCCCCCGGTTTTCAAGGGTTGTTAACCACAGCTGCTGTGTCCTGTGTGGTGCACGCAACTTCCATAGAGCCAGTTTCATCTGGATGAAAAAGAGTTAGTGCAGAGTCAGTCTCATGCAGAACTTGAATCCCAGGGCTGCAGTTAACAGTGCACTATCAGTTGTTTTGTTGTGTGAATGTATTGTTTATCACAGGAGCAGTAAGGGGTATGGAAGGGGAGCTCAGACTGTTGTCTTACACTGTGCAGGGTGATCTGTACTGCAAACACATGTAACACACAACATCTGGTTTACTGTCTTCTACTGTTCACATTTAGGTAAAGCTTTTTGTATTACTTTAGATTGACATTTAGCAGACATTGTGCCTGTCACTGTTGAGTGGGTGTTATTGCAGTGACATGCTGACTCCAACTGACTTACCCCACAGGCTAGTGCAGAGCAAGATGAGAAGACCAAGCTACGCAACATGGGAGTAAAAAACTATAGATTTCTGCTTTAAGTGAACAGTGAACAGATTAACATTAGCCTGCTGTTTTTCCCACAGGATGACGCCCTACACAACTGCACATAGCTAAGTGTCATCTAGCTAAGGCTGGCCATACAAAGGGCAGATATACAGTACTGGCCTTGCTCCTATGTTTTATAGGCATTGTGCTTGCTTGTTTTAGAAAGGAGGAAGCACTGTATGTAAATAAATACGACATACTAGTACACACAAACACACCATCATGCCTACTGGAGTCATAATATTTAGCATCATGTATTTCTTTCTTCTACCAAAGAATATTTTGGATCACAAGTGAAGTGCCTAATGCTTAAGTAAATTTTGTCATTTTGTTACTGCACCGTTAAATGAGATGCAAAACCCACAGGATCTAAAAACAGTCCACAAATACTCTCAGACACCGTCAGAATTGCCAGATTGCCAGTCTGGTCCCACAGCTGTTTTTTTTTCATTTGATCCGTAACTACTTAGTCTTTTATAGAAATGCTTGACTGGTGGCAGCAAGTTTGGCAGATAAAGAGGAAAATAACACATAATCTTGCAGCATTTGATTTAAGAAAATACAGGGAAGTGTTTGAAGGGAGTAAGGATAGAATAGCATGCAACTCTAAGTGGGAAAGCAAAATGACATGGTCAGAGAAAAGATGAATCAATCAGTGATCCCTGTTTTCACACAGATATTAGCTTGTAAATAGGATGGACAGAGTGCAAAAATACAAAGTATGAATAGCTCTGCAGCCTGCTCACAGATCGAAAAGTGCCAAATCCATCTCTTGTTGTTGAGATGAGTAAAACTCTAAGGCTGCTTTGCAGTAATGACCAGTAACAAGCGCAATGCACTCGGACCCTTGGTGTGGTGTATTGCAATGCTTATCATTGTCAAAACAAACTGCACAGAAGTAGCCAAGAGAAGTCTTCCCAGTAAACTGGATATTTTTATGCATTTGAGTAAGTCCACATGAATTGATTAAAAATCTGTTTTTTATTCATTAAGGTAAGCTTTCATAAAGGGACACTATGAGCCAATCAAGGTTTGCCAAAGTGCACATGTGCTGACAGTAATCTAAAATAGCATTGCCATTCACTCAGTTCCCTCCTCCTATTTTCTAATCAGCAGCCTGAATGTATTCTTAAAGTGTATTCTTAAAGTGAATGTATTCTTAAACCCAAAAATAATAAATATATATATTTATATATATATACTGTGTATATATACAGTATTTATATTGCAGCTTACAAATCATTCGATGTGGTGGCTGTAATCGTTTTTTTAGGCTTTTTTTTCACCTGGTGATCCAGATAGTAACACACTTCCTGTCTAAAGGTGCCCATACACCTTATGATTATCGTACGATAATCGTATGCGATTGACATTTCGTACGACAATCGTAAAGTGTATGGGGACTGTGCAACCGCCAGTACTGTACAATCGATTGACTTTTGTCTTTCCTACATGTTCGGAAACTTCAGTCGATCGTACGATTTTCGCAAGGTTGGTGGTGTTTCCGTACGTCAAAAGTCATACGATTAACACTGCTCATGCGCAAACGAAAATACGTGCGGTCGATTACTGCAATTCGTCCAGGTGTTTTTTTTAAACTACCGCTGATTGAACCTTGCGATAAATCGGGGCAGGATGGGGCCACCGTACGACGGTTCAATCATTGGACGAAAATCGTAAGGTGTATGGGCACCTAGGGTGGCTTCACTCTATGGCGGAGCAATGGACTTGCCATCCTGTGGAGAGGAGACGTTAGATGCACTAGCAGATTTAGATGGGCTTGCCTGACACATTAAATCAAACTCCACCTAACAATTTTTAAGCAGTTACAGCAATAGTTTTTTTAGTGCAGTGCACCCACAGTGGTGCATTTTCATGGTTTGTGGTGTGCTGCAATACACATCTGTTGGCAAGGTGCATCGGGATGCCATTCAGATTAAATGGCACCACATCGCACCAATGGCCATTACTGTAATATGCCGTTTTTTTGCAGTGCAACAGTGTCAATGGGGAATAATAGTACCAGTCATAGTCCAACTTTTAAAATTTTTATAAATGCACCAACAATGAATTAATAAAAAATTTAAATTTTTTAACATTTTTGCA
The DNA here is from genome assembly GCF_000935625.1 of Nanorana parkeri. Taxonomy (NCBI): domain Eukaryota; kingdom Metazoa; phylum Chordata; class Amphibia; order Anura; family Dicroglossidae; genus Nanorana; species Nanorana parkeri. Next base: position 255,035 of record NW_017307158.1, on the reverse strand, counting down.
TTTAAGCTTGCAAAACATTGCAGCAGTGATCGGTGTGTCACGGGTCCAATGCACGCGTTCCTATATTCCCCCCCAGCCTCAGGTCTGTACAGTAGTACGGACCTTTCTCTTATGAGGCTGGAGGAAGTAAACAATGGAATACAAATGATGTGACATTACCTCCCTGCTCTTAGTGTGATTGATGATTTGTGTAGGTTGATGACGTGTCTGTGTGGGTGGAGCAACGCATAGACGCACTAAATTCAGATGATATCAACAAAGTAGAGCAAGATGCACCACGCAAATTTAGGGGTG
>NW_017307158.1:243808-254671 GCF_000935625.1 Nanorana parkeri | reverse complement strand
GGGCAATTTGAGGGGCGGGGGAGTAATGTGACCATGTTTCCTAAATATGGGTGTAACATGAAACACGGTATTAAAGGGCTATGCCTTTAGCCTTTGCCTAAGTCCCAGACAGTGCTTACTTGTAATAAATCATGCTCCTACTGCTCTGCCAAAAAAAATATTTTATATTCCTTATGCCTTCACTAGTGCCGCTGACCCTGATATCCATGTTTACTGGTGTGCCTGTATAATACTAGACAGGCGGCAAATGACAAGTGATTACTGATTGTCCTGCAGCAGCTATGAATTATTATGCTTTACTGTGCTTTGGTCTAGTAGATGATTTGATTAAACTGAAGATTTGTACGCTTAAGCTTAACTTCAGGAAGATATCAAAATACCAATTATTTCAATTATGTATTCATATAAAAATCATATATATGATTTTTATATGAGGGTTAAGTGCTCATTCTTATCTAGGTGCTAAAAAAAAAGTTATACTCACCTGAACCACTGAGCTGGCTGCCTGCTACTCTGGTCCCTGAAGCCTCTTTGCTCCTTCACTGCAACATTGAAATGTTCCTCTGCGTCCTCACATCTATACACTGTATTTTGTTTATTTTTAGCACCTAAACAAAAATGACGACTTAACCCTTGCAGTGCAGGGGTAGCCCCAATGCAAGCATTACTAAGGGGTCTATTCACTAAGCTGCCGAGGGATCTAGCCATAGCTTCGGCTAGCTTCGGTCCCAGGACTCCTTCGGTTCAGTAGAACCGATGGGCTGATGTACGGGCTATTCACTATAGCCCGTACAGCTCCCGAAGTTGGCCGAGCAGCTCAGTCGAGCCGCATATGGCTCGGCTTGACTGAGCCGAGGTGAAAGCCGAAGCTGGCCGAACAGCCTACTTCTGGCAGCTGGGCGGAGCCAGCCGTCATCTCACGGATGGCTCCTGCCACTTGCCGAGAGATCAGCGTCCCTGGTTACCAGGTAACCAGGGACGCCATTAGTCATTACACACTGAGAACCTGGCGGGGCCGCTAAGATATCACAATGGCCTCTCCAGGTTCTCAGCAAACTAGCTATTGCACCCGCCCACTGCTGCTGTCAATCAGCAGATGGGACCTGCAGTTCTCCATCAGGTCCCCTTTTGGTGATTGACAGCAGCAGAGGGCGGGTGCAATAGCTAATTTGCTATTGGCTATTGCAAAGTGAAATAGCCAATAGGAATCTAGCTGTGTATTCCTATGGTGGTTTCTTTTATTTTTTTATTCTGACGGCAGCAGAACCGCCCGGCCAGTAGAAAACAGCTGGGCGGAGCTAGCTGTCACTGCTAGCTCCGCCCAATCGTTCTCTATTTAATTTTTTCTACTTTTTTAACTGTTTCTCTATTCTGCTCGGTACCACAGAGGTACCGGGCAGAATAGCCGAGCCGCTGTGCGGCATTCCGCTATTCACTCACTGCCATTCGGCATCTATGAGAATAGGCAGAACAGCAGCGAGTAGCCTGCCGGAGGTTCGGCTCAGTTGATCCAGATGTTGGATCGGCTGAGTCGAACTCCTTCTGCACTTCGGGTCGGCTGAACATGCTGAGCATGCGAAGCAAGCCGATGTACGGCTGATTTTAGTCGGTGTACGGCTGAAATGAGCCGTACACAAGCCTGAAGTGAATAGCCGAACAGCATTCGGCTGTCTTCACTTCGGGTCGGTTATTCACTCGCCTGCCTACGGGAGCTCAGTGAATAGACCCCTAAATGTCTGCCCGGAGTTCTGCTGTAAATATAACTTTAAGCCTTGTGTAATCCACAGCACAGCAGCACCCACACTGGGAAAAGAAAGATCAGTTCTCTGAGCCAGACTTGGCTGCAGTATACATGTGCGGACAATGAACAAGCTGGTGCAGAGGAAGCAAAGAGATTACCTCACCATTTAATCTGCATGATGGCAATATGTTTTTAGGCAAGTTATTGCCACTGCAATGGAGGTTTACATTTTGACAGAACCGTTTTTGCATTTTGTGCACACGTTAAAATGCTCAGTTTAGGCCTGATAAGTACTTAAACACCTCAACGTATATATTTTCTGAAAGCACAGACCCTGTGGAATAAAATAGTGGCAGATGCAGTTTTTTGTGTCTCATGCTACTGTTTAAAAAACTAAATGTTTCTATAAAAAATAAATTTTAGTGCACACAAACCCAATATAAGACCCAATGTTTTATACAAGATTAAAAAAAATGAGGTTGCTTTGAGTAAATAGATACCAAACATGTCAATCCTCAAAATTGCATGTACAATTCTATGGCAAAAAAGCCTTTATGGGTTATCAATTTAGAGTTAATCATGAACAACTGCCCTATAATTATTGTTGTCACTCTAGCATGCAGGGCGATATTTAGTATGTGTGACTGTGTTTGATTAGCTTCATTGGGGAACAAAAGGTCTAAAACTGGAAGTCCAGTTTAATTCTTCAGAGGGACAATTGGTGAATGGAAGTCCACTCCCTTCCGCTCCACTCGCTGACACCTGCCATGGGCATCTCAAGCCCCAAGTAGGGTCAGAAACGCTCGGGATGCATGGAAGGGGAGAAGCTAAGGCAGGTGGGTGGAATTTTCCAGGGCAAATTAAAGTGACTGGGCAGCAGCTAGCTGTTCAATAGAAAGCCAACAATTGGCTTTCAATTGTCAGGCTAGTAGGTATCCACAACCTTATTTCTGAGGACCTTAGAGAGCTCTTTGGATTTCGGCATGATAAAACCATACATGTTAATGACAGAGAGAACCAGATGCTTATTATCTGAGACTTAAGACAGTTTCCACCTGCATACTCTCTAATGAGGTTCTAAACCTTGCCACCTAATTTGGAACATAAGATTCTAATTTTGTGGTTCTAAAGGTGCCCATACACTGCACGATTCTCGTACGAGAATCGTGTGAAATCCCGCGATCGTACGATAATCGTGCAGTGTATGGAAGGCGTGCGACCATTTCTACTGTACGGTCACACGTCTTCCGTTGAACCAGCGTGCTAGAAAACCCGCTGGGAATCATGCGATTCTCGGCGAAATAGTGGCCTGCTGGTTCGACAACTGCCGAACGGGCCGGTGTGCGCACGCGCACACTGCCCGTTTGCAGTCATCGTAAGCCCATCCCTCATTACAGTCATCGGAAGCCCACCCCTCAGGGGGGCGGGCTTGCGATGATCGCAAGTACGATCTGCCTGTCCAAGATGGGCAGATCGTACTTTTTTAAAGTACTTTACAACCCTCGCAAGACAAAAGTCTTGCGAGGGTTGTAAAGTGTATGGGCATTTTTAGTGGCGATAATGTGCTTACCGTTTTTCACATGGCAAATCAGCATAATTTAGAATATGAGACCACCATGTCCATTTTATGTAAAAAAAATTCAAATACATCACCTTTATCTGTTTGTGATGTTTGAAAAATATATATTGTTTCTCTTTTTAAATATCTTCAAAAAGTCAACAATATTCATGGGGTGTACTTACTTTTTCACATGACTGTATGTGGGTTAGGCAAGTAATATCTCAAATGAGTGACTTCTAGGTTGAGAATCCTTTTGATCTTTTTTATTTAAGTTGACTCTGTGATTTAAGAGGTAACTGCATGTAGTGTAGAGACCTCAGGACCGATTTCAGAATCTGAGTCTGCATTTACCAGCTAAAACTAGTCAATTTAGGGGACAGTCTATTCTGTGTTATACAGAAAAAACAGCACTGCCATGTCATGCCTTTAAAGTATATTGTTGTTTTTGCAGCCAAATTGGGATAACACCTATTTTATATTTGTTACATGTTCCTCATTCACATAATATCACCTTAAAAAACATAAATTGCTGCTTTAATAAAACATGCTCAATTCTCAAACAAAGGTTTTTTTCACTGTATTGAATTTTCCTCTGGAAAGCAAGAGGGGTGGCTAGGGTAATGTTTACCAAAATTAACCCCGTCTGTACTGTGCTGGCAGATCTCATTATCATTTGTAAACTAGATTGGACACAGTCTGTCCTAACAAAGGGTTACAGATCTAGAAGCTTGGATTCTTCCATTGTATGTTAATAAGGGGATCTCAGTCTGTCCTACGAATTTCTATTAGGCGTGTCAGAGTTTTCTGTTACTGAAATTGAGAGAGTAAGGTAAAAGGTAAGAAATATTAAAAACAAAAAACATGTTTAGAAATGCTGTGTGCATGGGAATACAAAGCAAACATATTGTGTTTTTTCTCAATTTTGATTGCAAAAGTGGAACTACACTTTAGGGTGACTTGCAGCAACAACTTTTGTAGCATGGTCTGTAGAATTGTAAACATAATGCCAATGCCTCCTAATCAGTAGCAGTCTTCTGTCAACATAAACATAGAATTGTCGCAGAAGCCATGTTTGCCATGGACAACTGCTCCACATTATGTCTGCTCCTGTTTTGATAAATTGCACCCATAGATTTTATGGCTTTGTATTTTTGTAGAGGGTACAGAAGCCTATGGATGTGCAACATGAAGATCAGATAAAGCTGATTTCTTCAGTCTACCTAGTAGTTATTTTTTTCATGGAGTAGTGAAACATCCCAGTCAGATGTTACATGAGTAAAGTCTTCAAATACCTTGAATTGTGACGGGGGCTGCAATTCCTAATGGATCACACAGGCTATTAATTGTGGACAAGCAAGGGGAAGTTTTTCCGCTCTGTCTACTTGGATGGTAAAGGAATCAGATTTTCATCTGAGAGTGGCACCCGTACACAACGGGAGATTTGTTCTTCCGCGCTGTTAGTGTGGATGGAGGAATCAGTCAAATTTTTTTTCGTTCAGTTTAATAGGCTTAGCAATAAAAAAAATCTCCATATGTACCCACCATAAGTCTCTTAGATCATTAGAGTGGCCTTGGGAAGGGAGAGCTTCCATTAATTCTTTACTCTTCGAAGCGATGTTGTGAAGACTGAGGTTTGAGCACACAAGCATTTTCTGGGCCCATTTCCATTATTTCTATGAAGAGTTTGTCCACATCGGACATTGCCACTTGATTTTCATCCTTTGTTCTTTAAAAGACTGTGCGCCCTAAATGATCTTGGTCTTGATCACTGTCATAGGCAAGGTTGTCACTAGATAGGCCTATGAAGGGCAAGGCAAATGGGTAGTCTGTGAAAATTCCTTTATGCGGAAATGGTTGTGGCATGGCTAGAAAAGAGAAGGGTGTCCATTCTCGAGTGTATCTTTAAGCATGCTGTTAACAGGGGCTGCTTTGCGCATGCTTCCTAGACTGACATCTCCTATAATCATCCATTCTAGGTCTAGTCGTTGAGCATTGTGGGAACTTTGATCTAAGCTTTATATCTATTTCCAGGGGTCTGGTTGTATTCAATAAGAGTTGGTAAGGACAGGCATGTTTATCCATATATGAACTCAACTTGGTAGCTAGATGTCCTCCTCCCCGTCATGTCCACGATTCCTGCAAAGGTTTTTAAGGAGTAGAGTGTGCTGGGGCCCTTAATGCCTAAAAAAATCAAAACGGTTGAGCTAGTTAAAAACTTGTTACTTTGGAATCAAGAATTGTATAAAGGCTTTGTCTTTTTGGCCTGTTTTTGTAGACTCTGACTACACAGATTTTGTAGCAGGATCTGCCACCTTTGGCTCTTTTACAGACCTCATTGCATTGTGAAGTGATTTTTGGTGTAGTTGTGGCAGTGTGTTCTTCCTTCCCACCATGCTCATGCTGTGATTGTGTTGCATGGGACTGTGCCAAGGTGTATAACTGTGTTGTGGTCTTTGCTGTTACATGCTGTGCATTTCACACTGACTTTATAGTCTTTGGCAAAGTAAGATGTTGATGAGCAGCACTTGTAGCAGATGCTGTTCTCTTTCAGGAAGGCTTTGCGATCCTCCACGGACTTCTGTCTGATGGCTCTGCATTTTAGAAGAGGATGTGGCTCTTGGTGTAAGGGACACTGCTTCCCAGGATCTGAGTGAGAGGAGCTAGAAGACATGTGAAAATAATCTGGAGGAGTCACAATAATGTTTTTGTACATCTACTGAGGATCGTGGGGATTAAGTCCTGAAGGAGCACTACATGACATGTTAAACCAAAGCTTGGAACATTTCTTGTTTTAGCTTGCTGGCACACAAAGGCCACAAAAATAGAGAATAGGGAAAATGAAACATTGAATTGTCTTGTAGATTTGGAGCCATCTGTGATTCACTGTTCTTGCAAGCTAAGGGTAACTTATGTACAATGGGGCTGATACCTCTGTCTGTGTCAATGAATGCAAGTCCTTGCAAGTCACCTTCAGATTTGGTTACTTAAAACTCCATTATTAAGTCACTTAGCTCCCTGAAGTTCTGATAAGCTTTGTAAGGTATTTTGGGAAAGTTAACAACTATTTTTGAATAGTGCACTTTCTTTTGGTCCTGCTGATCCCTAACACTCATCAAGTCTGTTCCAGATCATTTTAAGGCCAGTCTCTGGGTGGTTTATATTTATCATCCTCATTTCTTTGGCGTGTTCAGCAGACTCATTTCAAACCCATTTGATTAAGAGGGCTATCTCTTCACTGCATGATAAATCTAAGCCTCTGATAGAATTCTGGAAGGAAGATCACCAGACTCTGTAGCTTTAAGAACAATCATTAAATCTTAGTTACTAACTCACAAAAAACAACAACCATAGCAAATTCTATTGTGCCTTGATTAGCGTTTGGATAAGCTAGTTGTGTAATGCTATGGTAAACTGTAGCGGGAAAGCTGCTTCTGTAGGATAATTTGCAGACTCCCGTAGCTTGCATGTGGGGAGTTTGTTATTAGGGGTGTCACTTTGCTTGGAGTTCTCTTGATTACAAGCTTGAAACTTGTTGCTGACTTGCAGTTGTTACATGTAATATCTTTGATTTTTCTCCTCAGTGGCATCTTTTCCCATCCCATGTAGGTGGATCTTACTACTTGGCTCAGAGTGCTGATAGACGTACTCTAAAATGTGTTGCAGAGCCTCATGTTGTGCCATTTCATCCTCTAATTATGCTTTCTAGTTCTTCACCTGCATTTCTTGCTCAGCAAGGCTGCTTGAACTTTTGTGGTTTTAGCTCTTGTGCTGGCAATATTGAGTTCTGACTCAATATTCATAAAAACAAATACATATAAAATCTATATATTTTATTTTATATTACACTAAAATCATGTAAAACAAAGAACATGAAGTTGTTGGCTTGCAATAGAATCAATAAAATAAAATTTTGGTTGGCTCTACAGGCGGCATGACTATTATTTAATAGCTTCCTTGTCTCATGAAGCAGCGGACTAAATTCATGAAACTTGTCGAGACTCTATTTCAGTTCCATCGTTTGTGATATCAAAATATATGAACGCTTAACATACTGTAAACAATAGAATATAATCATGGGAACCTCAAGGAAAGCATTATTTTTTATTTGTATTTATTGATGTTATTGCAAGCCAGCAGCTTCAGATTATTTATATCGCATACATTTAATTTAATATAAATAAAATATATAGATATAGAATCTTGGAGCAGTATTGTATGGAGCCGGAAAAGAGTGAAACTGGTTGGAAAAGCAAAGCGAAAGATAGTAAAAATACACACTGTGTCTCCGAGCTGCTAAATGTGTAGTAGGAGCTGGGTAAATGAGAGCCCATGTGCCATGGTGCCAAGTGCAATGCTGCTGATGCAGAGTTAAGTAAGAACACTTATTTATTGATGTTATTGCAAGCCAGCAGCTTTATATTATTTATATCGCATACATTTAATTTAATATAAATAAAATATATAGATATAGAATCTTGGAGCAGTATTGTATGGAGCCGGAAAAGAGTGAAACTGGTTGGAAAAGCAAAGCGAAAGATAGTAAAAATACACACTGTGTCTCCGAGCTGCTAAATGTGTAGTAGGAGCTGGGTAAATGAGAGCCCATGTGCCATGGTGCCAAGTGCAATGCTGCTGATGCAGAGTTAAGTAAGAACACATAAAAAAAGGACATAACTGTTTATCTGAGCTGTTAAAATGTGTGGTAGCTGCTCAGTAAATGAGAGTCCATTGTGCCCACCAGCAATGCTGCCACTGTCGAATGAGTCTCCAAGTTTGTCTCCAAGCTCAACATGTACCAAAGATGGTGGCTGGGTGTTTCAGGATGCTTCATCTACCTGGGAGTGAAAAATCATGGGATGTGTGGAGGCATAGTTGGGTCAAAACATTGCTAAGACAAGGTTAAAAAATAACATCAGCAAACATATTTAAACTCTATGTTGAAGGCATGACAGGGGAATTTCAATTACAAGAACTGCAGAATAGAATAAGCAATCCTTTAGCCAGTAAACCGATCCTGCAAGTGTATTTCAATTGTGTACTGTATGTAGCCTGGAGTTTAATTCTAGTGTTCTTTTTTCAGTGTTATCTGGGGCTGTAAACATTTACCTTTATCACCTGTCCTACGTTTGCAGGGTTTACATTTTAATTTGGGAATGTATTATTAGCACTGACAGCTCACTGAGAATTCTGGAGGTTTAACTTGGAGGTGGAATGTTTCATCTGTGTGTTTTAGAAGTTTATTCAGTGATCTTAAAGTAAGACTTGCCAATTTTTGTTTAGTATACAAATGCTTTCCTCTATTTGTTTTCTTTTCTTTATTTATCTAAGAAATCATAGGAAAGCCAGTTATTTCAACATGGAGGAATAATAATTATAAAAATAAAGCAGTGATGACAACAGCAAGAGGCAAAACTCAACCCTTAAAAGGCTGGTGACTTATTTTCTGAAAATGACTATGGCTGCTTTGTTCTCCAACCTCTTTGCATTTATCTTGAGGGAAAAAGAAGTAGAGCAGGACAGAATTAAAATGTATTGTTCACTACAAGCTACAGCTACACTACACTACAAGCGATCAGCTACACACAAACACTCTGATCAGAAAAACATTAGAGAAGAACACCACTAAATGCATGTTTCTCTCATGTACTTTGTTTTCTGTTCTGTGCAGGCTGTGTGTTAAAGGACAAATATTGGGAGAGTAAAATGTACTCTTCCCAATACTTTGAGGTGGCATGGGACACTGCAGCTGTCACATGCCGGCTCTATAGCTTGAGAACTAAGTGATCACAAACCGCTGATCGCTGAGCTCAAGTCTTCTCCCTGCAGAGAGTGGTGACTGTCAATCACCACTCCCCACAGGGATTCCCCCCTTCCCTCTCTCTGTTCCAGGGGACAGGGGAGGGTATGCGCACAACTGGCTCTGGCAGAGCCAGCTGTCAATCAGGCAGCGGGGTGGATCCCCACAATACAGGCGCCTGACTTCTTGTACAACAGCAGAAAGTTTCCAAGCACACTCACCAGCCAGCATGCAAAAAAACTTGTCTCACCGATAAGGTTAAAAACAGAGGTTTAGATACACCTCTTGTGCAGAAAATGTCAAAGCCGCACCGCCTCGCCAAGGCACCTTAATATAGTGCGGTTCTAACTCTAAACTATGAGAGTCTCCATCTTGGAGGACATGTGGCAAAAGATAAAATTGGGTGCAGGTTTGTCAGGAGGAAGCCCAACCTCCCTTAACCTCCCTGGCGGTATGATTATGTCAGGAATTGAGTCTGGCTCGGGGTTACCGCTCCTAGCATTGAAAATTCACCCCGAGCCAGACTTGCGTCACTGCACCAAATGGCAAACGCACTCATCAATTTGTCAGTTCTAGGCGACCTGTGACAATGAGACTGTCACAGGTCGGCTCAGTAGATCGGGAGGTGAGCGAACACATACCGGCTGGATTCCCCCCTCCCCGCTCCGATAACGCTGACTGGCGGAACGAATGGGGGAGATTACAGCTGGCTCTGATTTTAGATAGGCAGAGCCAGCTGTCACTCACGCAGCTGGGCGGATCCCGGCACAATTGTCGGGATCCGCTTCAGCTGCGGCGTCTCAGTATACCGCGAGCAGCTGCTCGCGGTATACTGCGGCGTCTCAGTATACCGCGAGCTGCAGCTCGCGGTATACTGAGCCTAGAGTGACGGGAGGGTGCTAGTTTGTGTCCTCCCGTTACCCTAAGGAGAACTATGGGGAAAAGACTTAACCCCATAGTTCTCCTTTAAAAACAGAGGTTTAGATACACGTCTTCTGCAGGACGTTTGAAAGCCGCACCGCCTCGCCAAGGCACCTCATGTAGTGCAGTCCTAAGATAAAATTGGGTGCAGAACTGTCAGGAGGAAGCCCAACCTCCCTTAAAGGCACAGGGATGCACAAGGGACCCCGCACATCACAACGGCAGCTTGTTAATTTTCACTCACATGCAATGATAGGGGTGACTTCTACAGTGTTCACCAATCCATGATGGCACTACACTGACCACCGATGTAAGGGGACACTTTTCCACTGATCCCCAATTTGAAGGATAACTTGTGGTCACTGAGGGGCGCTGTAAAGCTTTCTCGCACAGGGCGCCTAAAGGCCTAAGGCCGTCCCTGACTTCCACCAATCTTCTCCTAATGAACACAAACGTCAGAGGAGGTATTTTTCTACTGACCTTCAAAGTAAGTGGGCACTTCTTTACTGACCCCTACTGTAAGCACTACCATTTTTATTGACTGTGCTATCTTTCAGTTCCTTCTTTTTACTATTATTTCACTGCATGATTATTAGCTAAAATACATTCTTGGGTATAGAGCAGCCGGGTGTTGAGAAATTATTTGCTGTGGGAGTCAAATACTGTACATATGCCATATTCTTTTTTTTTTTTTTAAACTTACTGATCACAGTAGTTTAATTTGACCTGCAAACATAAACATTGGTTATTATCAAGCATCTAATCATGTTCAGGAAATTTATGATTAGAGGTAGGTGAACAAAGCTTCTCTTGACATCACTATATCATATATATATATATGTG
>NW_017307158.1:242153-243710 GCF_000935625.1 Nanorana parkeri | reverse complement strand
GACCAGGTCCCATTATAACTATACTGGACAAACAAGAGACTTCATTAGACATTGGCTCCCACATGTCCGAACTAGGGGAATGCTGTGAAGAGAGGTTAAAGTGAGTATGATTTACTTTGATATATAGTATAGTATATTTGATATATAGTAGTGAAAATTCTACCCTTCATAGTATATATCAAAGTAAATCATACTCTCTTTAACCTCTCTTCACAGCATTCCCCTAGTTCGGACATGTGGGAGCCAATGTCTTTGTGCAGTCTTCATCTATATGCTATGTGACTGCACAATTTTTCATACCAAGATCATATTTTATCTCTAGTCTGGTCGCGACCATTTCTTTTTCTTTGTAGTCCTTTACCACCTTTAAGTCCTTTACTTGGAAATACCTTTAAATATCCTTTTCTTTCACAGTGCACTTTCTGCTCTCTCACTCCAGTGCTTTATTCTGGCATAGATAAGTAATGGCCACACCCTGCAGCACAAGCATCCTCATGCACATTTGCACTGCAGAGAATGGGAGGGATTTGTCTGACCAGGTCATTTAGACTGGACTGTTTGTTCAAACCCAGGTGCCTATTGGATTGTGTGGTCATATTTAGAAATGCTGTGCAACTGCTATAACAGGAAAGTAGATGTGAAACTATGAAAATTGAGGCAATTATTTCAATTTCTATCTGGCTGAATATTTTTTGTGTGACTTCAATTGAGCATCAAAAAGGCTGATTGGTGACCCCTAAGGAATGTATGCGATCAGAAAGTGAAAGGATAAGGAAATTGCTTATCAAAGCCATGCAAGTAGCAATATACAGAAATGACAAATCATGTGTATGTGAATCTGCTCACCTGAACAATTTTACTCTCAGTGTACTACTGTTTAAATATCACAGAGCCTAAACATATCTATACGCATCTACAAAGCTAATTTCCAGATAGATTTTAGTAGAACACTGGAGAGTAAGGCACAGAGGGTTGTATTTTTTTAGACTGACCCCAGCAGCGCAAACAGCAAAGCAAAACATGCAGAATAATACACTGACAAGATTTATTTGTCATTTTAATGGATGCTGTATCACCCCTACTGCTTTGTGCAAGTGTATGCTGCGGTCTGTGCCAGAGATGAGAAAAAAAGATTGTGGCTGGTAGATAATAGGAATCTGTACTTTTTAGGCTTGAAGCTGTGGCCTTACCTTTTCAACAAATATATAGTATAAGAAATACAAATGTTTTCCAGAGCACAGATGTGACATTCACATGCCAAGGTCAATCCCTATGACTCCAATTTTCAAAGCCTCTTTAAACACACTTAATTAAGTTGGACTTAAAATTAACGCTATCCTTTAATGTTGCTGCCAGACAGTTAAACCCGCAATATTCAGCTGTACACTCTCTTCTGATCGAACAGCTTCCTGTAGATATTCCCCCATCCCTACACTGCCTATAACTGACTCATCCTTAGATCAGAGAATAAAATGATTTACTTTTTCATTAGATTTAGCTATAGCGTTCAATGTACATGCTTTGTGTCTTTCATTGTAGGCGCACACTGTCTCAGTG
>NW_017307158.1:220130-242040 GCF_000935625.1 Nanorana parkeri | reverse complement strand
ACGCACTGGTTTTTTTTTTTTCTTTGTGTGGGGGGGGGGGGGGGGTTAGCATGCTTCCTAATTAAAACATTTCCATATAATTTAAATGGAAAATATAGTGTATTGTCACCACATTTTTGAGTTATTATTACAATGTTTAGCTAAATGTAATTTTTAATGTGACTTTCATATTTGATAAGCTTGTTCTTTTCTATGTCTATAATAGAAAATGTAAAGACCTGCAGATTAGTCCCTAGAGATTACTCTCCATAGCTCAGTGGTATTATTCTGTTTCCTGCTTTAAGGAATGTCCAGGCCCCCCCACTTTTTAACCCTCCACTCTAATTGTTGGGTTTAATTAAAAGAATACCTAAACTCCCTTCTTACTTACGTATATCTACTGTCAAGTGATGTGCCAGGGTACAAGTCTTCTCTCGTTTGGACTGCAGGGTCCATGGCAGGTCATGGAGGGTCATGATGGTGGAGTAAAAAAGTAAATATATATATTTAGCTTTTTTCACAGAATTCCACATTAAAGTAAAAGTCCACTTTCAAACAAAATGCACAAATCTTTATATTTTCCTTCTGCAGTCCTAGAAATCACACATCTTTACTTTGCCTCTGATCCTCAGATCTTCCCCGTGTTTAAAAGGGTACTTATCCTTTAAAAATCAAGTCTTGATTCTATTTTTTAGTCTTTTACGGAAACGTCTTTTAGAGGAACACTCAGTCTCCTAATGCCTTCATGTGCTCTCAGCACCTAGTGTACTATATAATCAGGTAAACCAACAAGGTCATTTGTTTCTTACTTTAGAGAAGGCTTTGAAAATCTTGTATGTTGTATGCAGATGACTTTCAGTGATTGCTGGACAGTGTAATGTGCAGGCTGGATATGAGGCAGTCAATAGGCAAGCAGACAGCTTTAATGCAAGTCACATCATTGCATGGAAATTATCCTGAGCAATATATGGTTGACTTTCACTGAAATTTGCTGACATTTGCATACACAACACAAATATTTTAAAGGCCCTTTTAAAGCAGAGAAGGACACAGAAAACCTCAGTTTTCCCAGGTACACAGCAAACTGGACAATTTAAAGCCCAACTCTAGGTTGTAAGATATTTAATGCCCCAATTCCACCCTGGCCCTTGTGCAAGTTGTTTTTTTTTGGGCCCCTAAATACTGTGAGAGATTTCTTAAAGGTGCAATGACAAGACTGTTCCAGCCACATTAGGATCCATCCTAATTGTTGGACCATGAATGGGGTGGGATTCTACATGACCCTGCAGTGATTGCGAGGTCCTAGCAAGTGGTGGTAGGTGGAGGTTACTGAGCAGGTTGCAGAGATCTGAACTCTGCAATTAGAATGCCCACTGTTCTTAACTTAGGACTATTTGGAGTGTGTTAATGACAGCCAGGTCAGGCCTGAAGGACTGTACAATAATGAAGTGCAGACATTCAATGAGGAACGTTTCAGTGCTTACAGGGAGATTTAAAAAAAACAGAGCATTGCAGGACAGGAGCTGGGAATTTAGAGTCAAAAGTCATTCACTTATACTGTAAAGGTAGCTTTAATGTTCAACGCAAAAGACCATCACTCCAAGTGAATAGTCAGCAGGCTCTTTTAGGAAGTCAGGGAACAGGTGCTTTAAGAATAAAAGCTCAAAATGCCAATTGTATTTTTTTCAAAGATGAATTATTGGCAAATATGAAAACACAGTTTAACATAATAATGTGTTAATTAAAATTAATTCAATGATCATAAAAATGTATTTTTAATTACAGTAATTATAAATACATGAATCTATCTTTATATCCCAATCCACCTGTTACATCTGCTCCTTCATTATCCTATTTGCAGAATGGCAGCAGGTCCTTGACCAAGATATATTGTGTAACAGCACAGGACCATGGACCTGGTTATGGTCTCTTATTAACTGGCTGCACACAACTAGAAAACCTTTTGGCAAGTAATTCCCCTATATGTATGGCAACACAGTATTTAGCTTTTTGTTTAATTGTATCCACCTGGCTACTAGAATTTGTCAAGCCCTGCATTAGATGATGTTAATACACCGAGACAGCCAGTTATAATTTGCAAGTAATTACAGGAAAACCAAACTCCAGGCTAAATTTATTTTTTTCATGTCTCTCTGAACTACTTACCTACATTTCAGAGAAGTACCTGTTCTGTGCCACAAGATGTCCTCATTCTGCTAGGTTGAATGATATCCAGGGTGAGTCAACCGGTAGATTGAGGAAAGACTGTGAAAGCAGGTTTTCATGGCCCTGATCCGTGGCACAGACAGCGCGAGTTGATGGAGCTTAACAAGTGGCTCCGGAGCTGGTGTCAGAAGGAAGGTTTTGGTTTCCTGGAAAACTGGGCTGACTTCGCAGTCGCCTATCGGCTTTCAGCCGAGACGGGCTGCATCTTAATGGGAAAGGTGCAGCATTCCTGGGGGGAAAAATGGTAGAAAGACTGGAGGAGCTTTTAAACTAGAAAGTGGGGGGGGAGGGTATAAAAATAAAATTACTTAAACTAAACGTAGCTAATTTAATCATAGGTAAAAATAACACAGAAATTAGTAAAAAAGGAGTTTATAATAGGGGGCTCACTCTATTATGGGTATGCCGCTAGGGAAGTCAGAAATGGAGAAGGATTTGGGGGTCATTGTAGACCACAAACTGAAAGGTAGTTTGCCATGCCAGGCTGCTGTAAACAAAGCTAGCAGGGTTTTGTTCTATAATAAAAAGGGGATGTATTGCAGGGACAAGTCTATAATTTGCCACTTTATAGATCATTGGTTCGACCTCATCTGGAGTACGCGGTCCAGTTCTGGTCACCAGTACTAAGAAAAGATGTCCTTGAGTTGGAAAAAGTCCAGCGGAGGGCAACCAAACTAATTAGGGGTATGGAGGACCAGAGCTACGAGACAAGGCTACTAAATTTAAACATGTTCACATTGGAGGTGAGGAGATTAAGGGGGGATATGATCTCCATGTACAAAATGTTCAATGGTGGTAGCAACATTAGCGATAAACTGTTTAAAATTAACTCCATTACAAAAACTAGAGGCCACCACCTAAAATTGGTGGAAAAAAAATTCCAGCACAAGGGGCGAAGGGGGTTCTTCACAGTAAGATCAGTTAGGGTCTGGAACTCACTGCCACAGGCGGTGATTTCAGCAAAGAATGTGGAATTGTTCAAGAAACTTTTGGACGATTTCTTAAGGGACCGTAATATACAGGGGTACAGGTACTCCTAAGAATGAGATCCTATAGGTTGGACTTGATGGACTAATGTCTTTATTCAACCTCAAATACTATGTAACTATGATCCCTGAGTAAGGCCCCCTGTACTAACAGACAGTCTATGAGGATGAGTGAAAAGCACTCACCTCATAGTTCTCCTTTAATGCTAATAGTGCATTGTACTCTGCTGCTGCCAAAACTGAAGTTTCCTTTAACATTTTACTAGTGGTTAAAAGTACTTCTGAATAAAAATATTACTTCTGAAACCAAAGGTAACTCAAATAGTTATCGGGACAACGAGCTGCAAAAAAATTATCGAGGGCAATCTTTAATCAGATGTTCTGAAAAAAGTAACAAAATGTCCTATTTCAAAAGCAAAAAAAAAAAAAAATTTTCAGATCATAAATCTTATCATTTATTAAAGCTTTAAAATACATCAATTGATGTTTACTAAAATGATATATTTGAGATATGCAAATCTCTCAGAAATCATGCACAATACACGAGCAGAGCATGCTGTATAGTTTTAATTAACCAAATTAGTTTCTTATCTACAATTTTGAATCTGCATTCCTCTGAAGCATGTGGCTTCATCTCCCTGTGGCAGGCTATAAATATGGATGAACAAATACCTGAGGCCATATTTGAAACACTTTTACTTAACGTGTATGAACATTTGTGATAAAATGCCTGGCTGTGTTATGAAAAAAAGTTGTGTTAACCAATATTTTAGCATCACATAGAATTACATGGACATATGTCAGTTTACTGTGATTTGTGGGCATGTTAAAAGGCAAAATAGAATTTTATGTTTTATTTATAGGACATTCCACTGCAATAATGAATATGAAATGTGATATTGCGAGTTTGGTATGGTCATATATTTGTGCATGAATGTTTCATTCTTGCTGCTGTACCCTTTAGTAAGAAGGTGCATAGTAGCATACTGCAGGATGCAGAGTGGAATGGCTTGTTTGCTTCCAGTAGGACAGGGGTGCCCATTAGGTCGATTGCGATCTACCAGTCGATCGCAAATTGAACACTGGTAGATCGAGTTCGACTTGCTGATCTGTGTCCTGTCCTCCCGCGGTGCTTGTGCAGCTGAATTAGTCAGACGCTGCAGACAGGAAGGGCCTGGACACCTCTCATAGTCTGCACATTCGGCCGCCGCGGGAGGACAAGACACCGCACCTGAGAGGAGACGGAGGAAGCTGCTCCACTGCAGGTAAGAAAAGACAGCCAGAAGAGAGAGCAGAGAGAGAAGAGACAGCAGAGAGAAAGAAGAGACAGAAGAAACAGCAGAGAGAAAGAAGAGACAGCAGACAGAAAGAAGAGACAGCAGAGAGAAAGAAGAGACCGCAGAGAGAGAAGAGACCACAGAGAGAGAGGTGACGGCAGAGAGAGAAAAGACAGCCAAGAGAGAGGGCCGGTTCACACCACAAAGTCTGCGTTCCAGAGTGTTCGGCCTCTGAAATGCACTGGAATGCAAGCTGGCCGGCTCCCTGCGTTCAGGGGTGGGAGGGGGCATGGTGGTGCATTGAAGTCAATGGCACTGCAGCCACGCCCCCCGCTCACAGTGCAATCGCCCACACCCAGAAAGCAGGCACATTAGTGCCTGCATTCCGGTCCAGTGTGATCTGCAAAAATGCTGGAAGCACTATTTTTGCAGATCGCACTGGACCGAAATGCAGGCACTAAAGTGCCGGCGTTCTGGGTGCGGGCATTTGCACTGTGGGCGGGGGGCATGGCTGCGGTGCCATTTACTTCAACCTGAACACAGGGAGCCGTCCGGTTGCGTTTAAGAGGCCAAACACTCTGGAACACAGACTTGTGGTGTGAGCCGGCCCAGAGGGAGACAGCAGAGAGAGGAGGCAGAGAGAGAGAGAGGCAATAGTCCCGGTAACTATTTTAATGTGCTTGTTTTCTAAATAAAGGTGTTTTTTCACTGGTAGATCTCATTGAGCTCGTCATTTGAAAAGTAGATCTCCAGACGAAAAATTGTGGGCACCCCTGCAGTAGGGTAATAAAAGTAATGTCTTGCTCTTACAAGACGTACTGAGCAGAGTTTATGCTGTTATGTCAAATAAAGTATCTCTGCAACTCTGTGGCAATCTCATAATCAGTTGGTGATGATCAACTAATAGGTTCAGAGCTAAAGCAATGCTGAGTCTGCTTTCTGGCTGCAATTTTTCACCACATCACACATTTGTTTTTGTACATGGTTTCTGTCACCTGACTAAACTGTACCATGCTGTACACACATCATCCTTTCTGACATTAAAAGCATTGAAGCAATTTGAAAATAACAACATAATATTTGATTGTATTGTTATATAAAAGATGCTCTTATTAATACTTAACCACTTGTGGACTTTGGGCATGCTACTTAGAACACTAGGCATATATTGCATGCCCTGTCCCTCTCCCCCTGCTGCCCTTTCTCCCACGGCTTATGCTGGAAATTCCTGCATGTCAAAATAAGCGGCTGTGGAGACTGTAGCTTTTGAACACTGTAACACTGTTCTGAAGTTTCAATTAAAAATACATTCAATTAATTAATACATTGTATTTTTTTTCTTTTCCATTCACCTGCAGATCAAAAGGGTTGCCTTTGATCTGCATACAATGTCAGTTAAATCTTTTTTAAATATATTTTTTTAACCATTTACATTTAATTTCCATTTGTTTTGTTCCTTAATTGTTTGTGTCACTTTGATAAAAAAAGCAAAATAGGAAAAAGGCCTTTATTTGATTTGTAAACAACTTCTCAATGTGTTGTACCTTTGAATCATAGTTTATGTGTCGGTATAAGTGGGACAAATTATAGAATAACATAATTCTTACATTTTGTTATAAAAATAACAAAGTACTGCTTGTTTAAAGTAAAAAACAAAAGTGCATTTGTTTTCATTTTTAGATTGCATAGCAAAATAAACTATTTATTATACATACATATCTCAAACCTTTACATACAGTGGGTGCACATACACAAAATGCCCTTTGAGATTTTTCATCAGATGCATAGATGACTCAGACATGGTGATGTTCCCGGTTCAATTACTTGAAATGTCCTTATATACCTACAAAATTGACATACTGGACGGGCAATTATCGCAACTATAAGTACCTCAGGCTGAGAACTTTTAAGCTGCCCCTCGTATACATCAAAAATATAAAAGATCTGGTATTATGTTGCAATCTTACTAAAAATCCATGGGAGGCCCTGTTGCATAAGCCCATGCAGATTGTTACAAAGTGTCAACAGATTCTGATTACTTGTCTAGTCCTCAGCTTCCAATAAGTGATGAACAGAATTACAGGCACTATATGATTATTGAAAAACTGACTGTGGCCCTGGCTGTCTTTCAAATTATGTTTTTGAAAATGTGGTGGTCCTGGATCTCTTTTGCTAGCCCCCAGTGCTTTGAGGTTTCCCTAGTGTCTTCCTGATCTACTGATTCTATGCCCTGAGTGGACCTGCCTTGACCTTTTGTCTCTTGCTCTGTTTTTCTGACATTCTCTCATGTCTGTTGTTCCTCCGCCTGTTCTTTTCCCTCTCTTTTTTTTCCTCTTTACTTCTTTCTCTTAATTCTTCCTTTCATTTTGAACCCTTCCCTTTCTCTTCATTTTCCCCTCCGGGCCTTTGTTCCCCCCGGTCGAAGCACCCTCCCCATGTTGATGGCATGTAGCCTGGTATGGTGCAGGAGGAGGAGGAGGTGCACAATTGCCCCCCTTTCCTGCTCTGCCAGGCTGCTGTTCAGATTAAGGGTCTGGTAAGGGATTTGGGGGGGCATGGTTTTTTTTGGCATGGGGTCCCCTTTAAAATTCCTACCAGACCTAAAGGGTCTGGTATTAAAAGTTTTTTTAAATCTTTCCATTTAAAAGCAACTTAACTCCATCCAAATAGATTCATCCAAACCTTAGATTGATCCAAATTCCAAATATCAAACAAATCAGAATTTCAGAAAGCGAAAAAAAATCCTAATAGAAACAAAATGAAACCAAAACTAAATTTTCAGCCGTGCACAAGTCAAGTGCGCTCAGGTTTATATGTATATTCCAGCCTAAAGGTACAGTTCTACAAAGAGGAAAAGAGGAAAAAGAAGTTGGGGGAAAAACGCATCTCCAAAAGGAAAATTGGGCAGGCATAAGTATGTGCCATGCCATCATAATACAACCAACGTCCTCCTCCCTCACCTGCAAGTACCCAGTGCAAACCCTCCGCAACTTGAGAAGAGGAAAGTCACAGGTAGGCTGCAGAGCCATAAGCCCGTATAGAACTAACCATTTTCAAAGAACAATAAAAGGATCAAAAATAGTAAGTATAAGAATGAATGACATTAACCACTTGACTCCCTAGGCCTTTTCTCTCTAAAGGTTTTGCTAAGCAACTTCAAAATAATAATATGTACTTCCTATTCTGTCATTCACACAGGCTTTTATATTTTGTATATTGATATGAAAATGGAACTATTACATATTTCAGAGTTTGCAGGCTGGCTAGAAATATAATATATGTTTTACTATGCAGCTAAGTATCCAACCAGGTAAAAATCAATGACAAAGCTAGCAAATAATGCAAATTCACTTCAGCTGTGGCAAATCTGCATCTATTATCTCAATCATGTTAGCAAGGATAGACGATGTTCTATTGTGAATTAATTCTGACAAATGTGATTAGGGGACTTGTTGAGTTTGGCAAAGTGCAATGTTTGTGACATGAGCACACCCATATCTAAAAAAGAACATGTAATTCAATTCCCTTTATAACAGCATTTTACATTGCTAGAATTTTCCATCTCTGTCTTCTACAATACTAATTTTCACAAACCAAGTTTAAGGAGTCAATTTAAAAAGCAGTGGTACGGCTGAACCACGGCCTGCTTTAAAAAACAACTGCATATTTTTATGTGCTTTACAAATGTGCAAGAGTCTGAAGTCAGTGGAGCACAATAAAAATAAATGAGAGGAAAAAGAAAAGCAGGGAGGAGAGCCTGTTTACATGGCCTGATACTCAGTCATGGAGTTCTTTTTGCTACTTCAAGCACCTCCTTGAAGTACCGCAGACTACATGCAAAACGCAGGCTTCAGTATTGAGAAATACTGCATAGAATAACAGTGCATATATTAATATACTCCAATTATTATTATTATAAATTGGCCCTTAATGGCTTGTTCACACCAGGTGCGGTGAGCTGCATTGAATTCTGTTGATCACCACACACCCCATGCAAGGACACTAAGGGGGTTATTCACTAAGTGAGTGAATAACCGAGCCAAAGTGAAGGGAGCCTAACCTTCAGCCAAATACGGCTGATTTCAGCCATACATCGGCTGGCTTCAGCTCCCTTTGGTTCAGCCAAACATGCTCAGCATGGGCTCCCTCCTAAATTTCCTACCAGACCTAAAGGGTCTTGTATGAATGGGGAGGAGACCAGGTCTCCCCGCTTCGGTTGTGTGTTCGGCTCAGGCGAGCCGAAGCATGTACTCGGCTGAGCTGTTCGGCTGTTATACGAGCTATTGTGAACCGAAGGGCTCCCGCGGCCATGGTGAGCCAAAGGATTAGCCGAAGCTTTAGTGAATAACCCCCTAAGAAAGCAATTGCTCTCTATGTGCCCTGTTAACACCAGGCACGTGCAATAGTGTTTGTTGCAAAAATTTGCAGTATGGTTGCATTTCTAAGCAATGAGGTGCACAAAAACACATTACAACATACATCAGCATATTGTGCATAGGATTACATTTAGTATATAAAAAAAACCTTTTAAAAAAGTAAACTCTGCAATGCATATAACAACACATTGCAGTGGGCATGCACCTCCTGGTGTGAATGGGCCCTAAATGTCTGTGAAATTGATTTGTTCTCTAACTGTGAGCCCCTGGAAAGTTGCAGGGTTACAGCGGTCCCAATAAGTGATCATTAGAAGAGGGAAGACTGAGGTAATGGTTTCCTCTACATGTAGCAAATTATTGGCACGATTTCCCATGATGCTCCTCTAAGGGCTAGGTAAAGTAACTTGTCAAGATATAGTAACCTGTCTGGAGTTCAAGGACTGCTTTTGAAAAAATAACTAGTGTAATTTTTTTTGCAGATAGACTAGTGAAGAGTTACAACCTCTTTAAGGTGTTTATTGCTATGTCCCTATTGGGGAGATTCATCCTCATTATTTGTCCTGGAGACCATTGGCACTGGAACTGAAACTGAGGGGAAATCTAACATAATTAGTTGTTGATGAAGCAGAAATAGACAGGAAATCTTCCAATGGGTACATTTGTTCTATTGTGTCTGCAGACAGCATGAGAAGGAAATTCTCTCAAATGGTACACAGACTGCAAAAAACATGACTAGTATTAACTATTCCTTGCTCTATTCAAAAAAGAGGCTTTGGCTTCATATACACTTTAATGGTAAAAAGTACTGATTTAATTTCTGAAACTGATTCTATTGCTGTATATTGTGACATGTCAGAATAATATTAACACTATTTATCTTAGCATTGAAACTCACTCACACATTAGATTGTTATTCTCAGAATTTCTTATTAACGTTGTTTTGGTTTAAACTGAAGCCCACACATGCACAACAGGCTTTCCCATTGATCTGTCTGTTGCTGTTAATCAATGGGGTAAAAAAAAACAAACACATTTCAACAATGATAGAGCAAAGTGCTGCAAGTTTTGTAATGGGCAACTTGTAAACTGTGGTCTGGATAGTGTAGAAAATGTGACTAGTAATGCTCTCTAAGAAAAGGGGACACGTAAAAGTGAAGATTGCATGTTTACATTGCACACATATCAAAGTGAACAGTCTAAAAATGAGAAAGGGAGGAAACACTTAGCATGCCCAGTCTGTTACATTTTATAGCCCCTGCTGCTCTGAAAATCCTTGATCTCCTGTTTTATATTACCTGCTCTAAATTTCAGTGTGCAAGGAAAATTCCCTTCTGGAGGCAATGGAGCTGACTTATGTAGCCTGTAGCTGAGATGGGTGAAATGTTGTGGCAGCAGGCATTCAGAATGGCTCTCTGTAGGTAAATAGATCTGCACACACCAGTTGCACCTGGTATGTTCATATGTCCGCTAAAAGCTAAACTATTAGTTTATACTCAAAATACTTTACATCTGCAAACCTGAGGCCCAAACATTGAAAGGTGACATGGCTCAACTGCTACCTAGTGGCTAAGATCAATGCTTAATTTTTAATCACACTACACCAGGGCTCAAAATTTCAGGTTCTGAACTACTAGCCAGTCCTTAAGAGTTACTCGCCACCAGTTGCCCCACCTAATCCCTACCCTGCCCTGGCCTTGACTCCGCCCCTAACCACACCCTCTTAAATTATCTCATGTTTAACACTATTAGTTATATCTCCATGGAACATTGTACTTTTGTGCAGGAAATATCATATTTATCACATTCTGCGTTTGCTGTGATCCCAGTTTTTCTTATATTCAATTTTTTGTTGATGATTGGACTTTTCTGTTTCACTTTTCTCTCTGGTCTCTGGAAGCGCAGCACTTGCATTTAAGCTTTAGTTTGAGATAACATATTGTAAACACAGCCGTCTGCCTCCCTCCCCCCGCTCAGTGCTTCTCATCATCCCCGGCATCTGACCTGTTAGTTTGCGGCTCCACTGGGATATCCAAAGCACACACGGACACCGCACTTCCAGCAGTGGTGTGGGCGTGTCTGCTAGCGGGGCAGCATCAGCATGAGACAGAGAGAGTGAAAGCCCTAATACACCGGCTGAATTTCCACTCGCCCTCACTTCATTTCCACTCGCAAAATGCGAGCAGGCAAGTGGAAATTTTGAGCTCTGCACTACACTAATCTCTTATTTTTTTAAACTAGCCTCACTGAAATATTCTGAAAGCTTCTTGCTCCAGGTTAGATAATAAAGGAGAATTTACATAGTAGAAAAAAGTGTAGACTTAAATAATAACTTTACCCATTACTACAAAATAATAACAAACACACCTTTAGAAATGTTTAGTAATGACAATCTACAAACACAAACTTCTAAATAATTGCCGGCTTTTTATTTTTTGCATACCTTATTTTTCTTCTCTTCCCCAGTCTTCTCCCAGTGGCCATTTTTTTTTACTAAGGGCAGGTTGCTAGATCTCATATTACTTCCTGGAACTCTGGCACATGTGACTAGGACATGTTACCATGCACATCATCTCAGGGGAGGAAAATACCATTCCCTGAGATCTCGTGAGATTACAGATGATATTTTCCAGCAATGCTCTGCTGATGTAACCTTCCCAGGATGCAATGCTTGGGCACAATTCATCATTTGTGCCAAAGTGGAAAAAAAGAAATTGTAAGTAAAATAAAAAAATATTTTTTTAGCTAATGAATGTGATATCGTATCAGCATGCAGAGCTGTATGCTGATGTGATTTTTAGTCAAAGGAGTTACAGGCCCACTTTAAACCTGATTTAAGCTTACTAAATCAAACACATTCCCTAGAAACACCAATAGTCCTTTGGAATGAGCCATGGAATTTAGACATGCATGGTCTAAAGTGGACAGCAGTGGCTAAATTCTAAATTTCACAGTGAGTAATTAAAATAACTTTATTATTAGAATATGGTATACATGACCTTTGATCAATTCCACACAAAGTTCAATAAATACTAGGGATGTCCCGATACCACTTTTTCAGGACCAAGTACAAGTACAAGTACTTCCCCTCATGTACTTGCCGATACCAATTACCGATACTTTTTTAAAAAGGGACAGGTATCTTTTTTTTAAAACAATACAGACTAATGATTTTAGGCCAATTTCTTTATGATTATGGATAACTTTAATTTAAGACTGTTTAGAACAATAAAACATTTGCATTTGCTTTCACACAGTTTTCATGAAACTACAAATCCGATCATGCATCTGCCTCTGGGATCCATTCATGTTAGCAGGGGAGAATTGTAACTGCGGTTTACTGCAGTGTACTGAAGTGTGTGCTATGGATCATTTAACCTGGTACACGCTTCCAGTACACTGCAGTAATAGAGTTACAATTCTGCACTGCTAACATGAATAGGTTAAATGATCCATAGTACAACTACATGTTATGTACTATGGATCATGATTTAACCTTGCTGGTGAGGTCGTAGTCGGCGCTGTGCAGGAGAGCAAAGGCGAGTCAAGCTAGTCCGATGGGGGAGCTCCAGGTGGGGTCCTAATTTTAGCTGGCCGGCGACTGCCCAGAGGTGCCGTGCGTGTTGGGGTCCTCTAGGCAGTCGCCAGCCAGCTAAATTAGGACCCCACCTGGAGCTCCTCCGACCGGACCAGTGCTGACTCGCCACTGCTCTGTAACGCTTATTAATTCAATTCTCAGTATCAGTAACTTACACTTTATAAATGCAACTCAGCTGCGTATAACGGGCTAACATCAGGATCTGATTGATTCGCTATAAATGCCCCAGTCTGTAGGTTACACAGGGAAAGTAATGGGATCACTATTTTATCTGTATTTTTTCATACAGGTAATGTCACAACAAAAAAACAAAAAAAAAGTCAATGCCTGTCTGCCTTTCTATGCAAAGTAACACAAGAGAAGAGTTCGTAGTAATGCAAGTGTCACGATACTTGCGGTTGGTTGTGTTGCCACATTTAGGGTACCCTTTCGAGGTTTGACTGAGAGTCCTGGAACGCAAGAGGATCCTATGTGATTACTGGCAAGCTTCTACTGGTACTCTTTGTCTTAAGGTACACTGTCCCTTTAAGATAAGCAGGAGTCCGACGTCCAGGGTGAATTGTTTAGTAGTTAGAAGCAGTCAGCTGAGAATTCAGTGGGAGGATTGGAAACAATAGGAGACGGTCTCTGGTATCACAGTCTGCAAGGCTGACATGCAAGGACCGATCAGTGTGGAGGAGGCAGAGCAGCGAGTAGAGCTGTCAGTTAGAGGGAAGAGCAGAGCGGTGACTCATACTCTGCAACCGAAGGAGACAGCCGACGGGGGAAATTATCAGCGTCTGAACTTATTACTGAGACCCCGGCCATTTCAAATCCCGCGGCTTTATTCTGACAGCTAGTGACGAGTGGCAGCGTGACGCTGAGGAAGTGGGCGGCGCCGAACACCGCTCTGGGATCGTGGACAGGTAAGTATCTTACATGCAGCCTGAAGGTAAAGAAAAAAAGAAAAAAAAATAGCGCAAGCTTCGGTGCTTTGTATCGGGGCATTTTGACAAGTACAAGTACTTGTCAAAATGCCCTGTATCGGTCCCGATACCGATGCTAGTACCGCTATCGGGACATCCCTAATAAATACTCATTACCGAAAAAACAGTAGACATGGTGCTTCAACTCCCAAGAGAGCAATCCATCATAAGGTTCCAGAACAAACTGTAATATAATAATATGAGTAAGCACAACACGAAAACATCTGCAAAAATTATTTTTTTTGTACTTGTCAACAGTCATTTATACATTTTGCTTTTACAGTTCAGAAACAGTTTTTGGAGATACATATATCAGTATTAAAAAGCACTCTCTACCTAATCTTCACAAAGGTACATAGGAAATAAAATGTGCCTCATTCAAAGATACCCCAATAAACTGCCTCAGATTAATAGGTAAGAATAAATGAATTAAGAGATACCCAAAAACACTCAGGGGTAAAGATGTGGTGAGAAGGAATACACAATGGTTAAGGGTACAGAAACCCCTTTTTCAAATGTATCTCACCTCTAAGATATATTCTAGGAGGTTGGATATACTTGAATTAGTCATTTCTGTACCCACAAAAGTGTCCTTTGCATCTCAACCTTGAACCTTTGTTTTGCAATGTTTGAGTATCTCTACTAAATGTATCAATGTTTGTTGTATAATACAAGGTAAAATAACTTTGGGGTGTGCTTATTATGTTTATATATTTTATTACAGCAGTTAAAGTGACATTAAACCCTCAGATTTTTTTAACATAAAACAATACTGTAATTGTGCCTTACTGTAATCCATGGTAGTTTCCCTTCTCTTTGCTGCTCTTCCTTTTAAATCCTCATGTCTTCTCATGCTTGGGGAGAACTTCCCTTTTCAGCTCAGGGCCTCTTCCTGTAGTGCTGGCTCAGGTTACAAGCCTATAGAAACGTATACACAGACACCGTGTATCCATTCCTGAGACAAGGCAGTCTGCTGCAAAACAGAAGTTCTGCAGAGCATGAGAACAGATACAGATTTAAAAGGAACAGCAGCAAAGAGAAGG
The DNA here is from genome assembly GCF_000935625.1 of Nanorana parkeri. Lineage (NCBI taxonomy): Eukaryota > Metazoa > Chordata > Amphibia > Anura > Dicroglossidae > Nanorana > Nanorana parkeri. The sequence goes on along the minus strand of NW_017307158.1, from coordinate 227,593 downwards.
GAAACTACCATGGATTACAGTAAGGCACACATTACAGTATTGTTTTATGTTAAAAAATCTGAGGGTTTAATGTCACTTTAAATACGGTAACTAAAATGTTAGCTATAATTTAAAGCAAAAAAAAAAAATATCTCTACCTAGGTTATATGCAGATGGTCATTAGTAAATATTAAGTAAGACCACACAAATATGTCTTATTTTTGCACGATAATAAATCAAAACAGAGTTCATTAGATTTAATCTAAAGAAGTTGGTTTTACTTCTATCGATAAGTGATGAGTGTAATTTATAATCTGTGTGACAAATGGGGACAATATCATTATTTGCATATGATAACGTCATGCGGTCCGACTGCTTTGCATTTACACCACAGGGCCCTCGTGCTTCCCTGCTGCAGTATATGTCAAATGATTCATAGCCTGAAATGTTGCTCTCAATTTGCCATTGAGCTCTTGAGTGAAACAATATAACTCACTGAGTACTACGTAATTGATTCTGCAACGCTGAGGTTTATAAAGCGCTAATATATCAAATCACCCTTTTACCTCTTAAATAATCGATCAATGCTAGTAAAGTCTTGAGGACATGAGGTGGTATTATTCACAAAGCAATGTCACATATCCTATAACAGAGAAAATCTAAAGCTGGACCCTTCACCTACTGACATTTTATTAATTCTGAGTCACAGCCAATAGTGCAATAATTGTGCTATGGGTGCCAAGTGTCATATATGAGAAAAGAAAAGCAATACAGAGTTCATAACAACCTAATAAAAAGGAAATATTTCTCAAAGACTGAACAGATTTGTAGAGACAATTTACTTAAAAGATGCAAATCATGTTAGTAATATCACTTGCAAAAATGTTTTTCTCTGTGTCACTGTCTAGTATTAGCATTAAAATACTCCTAAACCCACCTGTGTGATGTTGTCTAAGGCAGCATTTTCCAGAGTGTGGCAGCTTGTACCAATGGTGGTATATTTCCTTACCGTGATGATAAAAAAGGACTGACTGAAGCAATAAAAATTGGTGCTGCAGGTTTTAAAAGAGCATTATCACGCTGGTGAATGGCAGCTGTCACAGATGTAAGTATAATATGCTCTCTATTTATAGCTATCAGGTAATAGAAGGAGAATGATAATCTCAATTTCTGGCCATTTTAGAGATAATTGTGTTCATTAAATTGCCAGATTTCTTAGAGGAAAAAGGTTTGGAGAGAAAGAGATACTTACTACAGAAATTCAATGAGGGAAACATAATATTAAGGCATGGTGAATGTTTTTTTAATCTATTTAACCACAAAAATTCACAATACAAGACCATATGCACAAACTCTGTGGGGGAAAAAAGGTCTTCATATTGAAGTGCTGAGCACCAGAGCATGGGCAGATAACACTCCATGTCTTCTGCAGCGTACCTCCTTTGAAATAGGAGACTTGATTTGAATGCAGAAGTGGGGCAATACAATAGACAGTACCCTATACTAACAGCAATTTGCAGATATTTGTAATGACTGCAATCACTCATGTATAATCTTGTATAATGAGACATTGTAAGCAAAGCACCACCTCAAACATCATATAAAGCAGGATGTTAGAAATTGTCAAACATGGCTTGTGTATTTGTTAAGTACTTTTCACTAGAGTCTTAACTGAGTACAAACAACTGATACCACAAGTCACCTAACTGTGGTTTCTAAACGGCATACAGCTGTTGAATATACTCTTTATATTTTGTTAGAATTGTGATAAAAGTGAGACATGTAGATATCTTCTTGTGAGGAATGCTCTACGATGCTATGTCTTGGTTTAGTTGACAGCATTGGTTTGTTCCTTTTTGTCCACCTCTCTGGATACATATTCTGGTGATTTCTCAAACCCTACTCCAAACCAGACATTTTAATAAAGTGTACTGATGAGGTGCAACAAGCTTTAAACAACTGTGTGTATGGAATACATAATTTCTCATTCTTTGACTAAGGGCTTGGCCTTGTATGTTTAGTTTGGATATGCCGCTTGCTAGTGCTGGTGGAGGTATCGCCAAAGCCAAGTCCATGGTGAAGTCTCTTTTATAGGGTAGAACTTTGTCTTTCAGGAGATGGCCGATTTCATTATATGCACTTGTTAAGAATATGGTGCATTTTAATTAAACAAATTTATTTTTGTTTTTCAATCATTTTTTTTTTCCATTTTGATAATAATGCACAGCAACAGTGCTGCCCAAGCAGGGGCTATTGAACAATGTACAACGTGCAACATAAGGGTTAGGGTATACACGGTGGTAAGAATTAACCGTGAGTTGTCAGAATCCAACCTGAAGAGGTTGTCAACTTCCCAATTATGGGAGTAATAAGACATGGTAACTCATGTTAGTCTTCAGACAGAAAGGCGGGGGGGAGGGGTGTAAGGAGTTTTCAGGAAGGGGTGCTGGGGAGGAGAAGGGGGTAAAACAGGGAGGGGAAGGGGAATGGTAAGGGTCAGATAAGGTGTTCCCCAAGGGCTCCAGGTTTTGAGTGGGGTGAACAATTAATATATAGGCGAGATTAGGGAGGTTAAAAGAAGGAAGGGCATAACTGATCCAGGATTCACAAATTTGAAGGAACTTGGGGGTCCTTAAGGATGCTGAATAGCTTCTCATTGGAGAGTAAGGTATTCATGCACTCTTTCACTCCCTGAATTAACGCTAGTCTTATTCCATACTTTAGCTGCTTTAGCTATGATTTGGTGGCCAAAAAACTAAGGCAAACAGCTTTTGTTGAGAGATAGTGAGCCCTGGAGTTGTATGATACAAGAGAGCTATCCAGGAATCCCTTGGATTGATAATGTTGAATGAAACATTTTTCCCCAGGAGGAAAATAGTTATGGATAGCAGGGCTGTGGGCGGTCCCACCAGGGATGCGGCGGTCTCAGCAGGGAATGCGGCGGTCTCAGCAGGGCTGCAGGCGGTCTCACCAGGGATACAGCGGTCTCACCAGGGCTGCGGCGGTCTCACCAGGGATATGGCGGTCTCAGCAGGGCTGCGGGTGGTCTCACCAGGGATACGGCGTTCTCAGCAGGGCTGCGGGCAGTCTCACCAGGGATATGGTCACCCCAACAGCAAGCCAGAACTGAGGATGTGGATTCCCCAGCAGAAGTGCTGACACCAGGGCAGAGTACCACTGGCCTATGTCCCGCACTGTTGCCTGTTCCAACCTTCATGGGAAAGCAGGAAGCTGGCCTCTCTTCCAGCACGTGGCTTTGGGGTCCGGGAGAAGTAACCGTCTTTACTTCTCTCCAGAGGCACCATGTTTGTCAGGAAGGAGCAGATAACATCTCTCTCCAGCAGCAGAAGCAGGACGTCCTTTGGATGCAATATGTGGACTTATGCTGCCCGACAAATGCAGGTCCAGACCAGTTGGAGGACTGGGACCTAATAAGTCTACTTTTGGGGGGGAACAAATGTCACAGTACCCACCGTGACCGAGGCTCCTGGAGGGGGCTGGCGGCCTGCCTCCTTCCCAGTGACTATGGACCTAGGATTATGGAGACCCCCCTTGGTTGGTTGAACCGGGTGTCTGGGGCCCATGGACGGCTGTTGCGGTGGAGCCTGGCCCTCCAGCTGTCCAATTTGCCAATTCATTACCGGCTCTGGAAACCCAATACTGATGGACTATCCCGCCAAACGGAACTGAAAGGGTGACTAACATCATGGACATCCCCAAGTGGACCCGTAGAGGGTCTCACCGGGTCTGCCATCTTTTAACTTGGGGGAGCTATGTGACGACATGGTGATCAGTTTATGTGTATTGGTTAAGTTAAATGTGTATTGGTATTGAGTTATGTTTGAGTGCGTTATGCTGTGTGACCTGGTTATGGAAAGACTATCAGAACCATCCCTCGTTATCTCCTATTGTTCTCTGAGGGAGCTGAGAACAATGACATTCTGGCCAGGCTCCTGCTATGGCTGTCTGGAGTTCGTTAGCAGGTGGACACCTGTGGTGTTATGAAGACAGAATGTCCAGGGAGGGGACGGGGGATGTGATGGGATTATATTCTGATCTGATCACTTGCTGTATAAAAGTTTGTGCAGTTGTTCAATAAAGCAGAGTTTGTTTCACCTACACTGAGCCTTGGCTAGTGACTGGGGAAACTGGGAGCTAAGGATCTTCAGGTTCCAATATCTCCTCAGCAAGGAAGAAGACAGCGGCGGACATACTCATCCTGAGTACGGGGGTCCGTCACAGCGATCTCACCAGGGCTGTGGGCGGTCTCACCAGGGCTGTGGGCGGTCTCACCAGGGCTGCGGGAGGTCCCACCAGGGATACGGCGGTCTCAGCAGGGCTGCGGCGGTCTCACCAGGGATATGGGCGGTCTCACCAGGGCTACGGCGGTCTCACCAGGCATACGGGCAGTCTCACCAGGCATACAGGCAGTCTCCCCAGGGCTCTGCCGGGTCTCAGGTGATAGAGTGCAGTGTTAGGGCTGCTGACAGCTCACCCACCCTCCGTATCCAGGTCGGTCCTCTTTCTCCCCCTCTGCCTGACACCGCTCCTAGACCCCTCTCCCTCCTTCCCGGGGCCCTCAAGTGTAGAGCTGGCCCTGGCAGTGTATGCAGAGCGGCGGGAGGAGAGAGGGAGGGAGCCGGCAGCCAGGTAATATTATTAAATCCCCCCCGCCACCCCTCCTGATGCGGCGCGGCACATGCTCTCCCTGTCCCCCCCCCAGCTTCGGCACTGGCGCCGATGACCCCTCCCTCTAACTGCTCTGCTCGGACAAGCTTCGGTCCGTCAGAGCAGGCTGATGCATAGCGTCGGGCAAGCTAGTGCGGCCATCTTCTTCCTCTCTGGGGCCCCCCCAACAGGCGGAACTCCAGGGCCCAGTCGTGATCGCGACCGCTGCGACCCTAGTAGTTCCGCCAGTGGTAAAGTGGATTGGTGAGGGTCAACAGGGTGTTATCTGCAATAAGGTTTTTTTTAAATGACGGCCACTGGTAACATTTGAAATGTCTTGGTTTCCTCTAACTGCAATCCTGAAACTGCTTTGTGAATTAAGCCTATTGCATTAACATCTGTGTATTGTAGTGTGCTGTAGTGCAGTTGTTTTGGTTTTTACTGTATATCTGGGTTGGGTTGCAATTCAGAATGAATGGCAATGCACCACAATGCACATATACAGGTGGTTAACATGTAATGAGTTAACTGCAAGTGCATAGGTGTGGACTGTTATTGGCTCTCAGCATCCTCAGTAAGCGGTCATTGTAGGATGTACTAGGTATGCCCTGAAGGAAATATTGCTCTTTATGCACCAGGCGTTAATGTATGCAGTTTTTAAAGTACATTAATTTATACTGATAGATTGTAAGCTCTTATAAGCAGGGCACTCCATAGCCTCTTGTTTAGAATTGTATTGCAACTGCACTGTCTCCTTTTATATTGTAAAGCACTGCACAAACTGTTGGCACTATACAAATCCTGTATGATATTAGAAATAATAACAGTTTTTAACTTAACTTTAACCTGAAAACTATTAACATTTTGCCTGGTATTCCTCCTGAAGAATAGCACTTTGCCTACAGCTTCATAGTTGTATATCTGCAATGTAAGAGCAACTCTGCTTGTGGTTACTGAGATATGGTGATGTCACTACCGTGCTGCTCATTGTTCTGTACCGAGGACCTGCAATGCAAGGAACTCTCTGTTTACTCATTTATGGAGTTGTACTTCTTGCACCTTTCCTGCTGCTTTTCAATATTACCATACCCATTATCAAATCATTGGTCATCAGGGGGGCCATGGGAAGTAAAGCTCTCCCTCCACTAAGATGGTCACCTCATATTTACATACACACACACACACTGACAGTGCAGAATATGGCATATTAATTCAGTAAAGGGAAAACATCAGCTGAAGCGAGACAAACAGCAATACTGGTAACAGGTCCTTTGCTTTCTTCATACCTACTGTACTTTGGGCACATTTTCTGCAGTTCAGGACTTCTATACAGGGCCGGACTGGGACTAAAAATAGGCCCGGGCATTTTAGACCGAGCAGCCCAATCACGTGACCACCGACAGGCCCCACCCCTCACAACAGGGGGCGGAGTCAAACATAGAAGCGCAATCGAGGGGCAGGGCCAGCCACTAGTAAGTAGCAGGGGGCTACAGCTGACACACAAACCTTGCAACAATGTAGGAAGCTTGCTATAGAGAATATCTGTAAAAAATAAGTCAAGGCAACTGGACTTGCTGTATTTTACTTGAAGACTTTTGGAGAAATTTCTGAATTGAGAAAGCTGGTTGGATGGCCAGTGAAACGTCTTCAAGAAAAATATAGCAAGTCCAGTTGCCTTGACTTATTTTTTTACAGATATACCATGTGACCTGGACAAATGAGAACTTTCACAGACATATTGCTATAGAGAATCGGATCTCACTGGTCCCTCAACCCCTCTGATTCCTAACTGAATGTAAACATATCATGTATCTTTACATGCGGTGTGCAGGCGTTTACATGCAACTTCTGTCACCTGATCGTTAACTTAGGTAACAGCTGCCATTTGTAAACGCCAATTTAGGGATTTCTGTTGCAGAAAAACGCAAGTTCCTGACGCAGAAATCCCTAAATGCACCTAAAATAAAGGTGTGAATGCAGCCTATTACACTTCTACTCCCCTCCACCCCCCACACGTAACAAAAAATACAACCCCTGTACTTATATATATATATTAGGGATGCACCGATACCGGTATTTTGGTACCGACTACTGATCATTTCTTTCGGTACTCGCCGATACCAATTACCGAGTAACAGAAGTCTCATTCAGGAAGCCAGGTGGCGTGTAATGACTCGCCACCTGGCTTCCTGATTAATCGGGAAGCCGGGCAGCGTGTAAAGAGTCGCCGCCCGGCTTCCCGATTAACAAGAAAGTCCCCTCTTACCTTTGTATGTGCAGCCTGTCACCCCCGGGGCCTCTCCAGCGAGAACGCGGCCTTCGTCCGGTACCCAGCCGGAGCCGTCTGGCCAGCCAATCAAGAAGCCGAGCGCCGTGTAATGACACGACGCCCTGCTTTCTGATTGGCCGGGAGGCCGGCTCCATGCTCTCTTGTCATGAGATGACGAGGGAGCATGAAGCCAGCTTTCCGGCCAATCAGAAAGCAGGGTGCTGCTTCATTATACGGCGCCCGGCTTCCTGATTGGACGGCTCCGGCTGGGTACCGGACGAAGGCCGCATTCTCGCTGGAGAGGCTGCACATACTAAGGTAAGGTAACCTTACTTCACGAGGCCAGCTTCCTGATTGGCCAGCTTCCCGACCAATTAGGAAGCCTGATTGGCCGGGAAGTCGGCTCCGGCTGGGTTCTCACTGGAGAGGCCCCGTGGGTGACAGGCTGCACATACAAAGGTAAGAGGGGACTTTCTTGTTAATCGGGAAGCCGGGTGGCGACTCTTTACACGCTGCCCGGCTTCCCGGCTTATCAGGAGCCAGGTGG